>NC_141876.1:437168715-437320230 GCF_056163025.1 Triticum urartu | reverse complement strand
GGCCACCGTATTTCGCGAAAAAACGTTTCCCCTGACTGCTGGGACCCACCAGCTACACCTTCGCACGCAAGGAAGTGCGTTCGGGCAAAAAAACAATTCGCCCCCCTGACTGCTGGGACCCACTAGCTACATCTTCGCACGCAAGGAAGTGCCTAACAGTCGGGACCCACCTGGTCGAAGCGTACATAGTGTTGTCATTCTGGTCGCGAACGTGTACGTATATACTGGTCGATGTAGAGCCGCGCATGTGTCATAGTAGAGGCGCCACGTGTCGTAGTAGAGGCGCGCACGTAGCATGTACACGTACGTACAACAGCCAGGGTGCAAGAAAGAAAATACGGCCATGTATGTGTACATACGGGCAGGGTCTCGAACGCCTACTCGCGCATACGTACGGCCAGGGCTCGTGTACATGGCTGGGTCGGAACGGAGAAACAGCGTCGTCGTCGTGTTCATGGGGAGGCAACGGAATGCGTCGTGTTCATGGGGAGGCAACGGAATGTGTCGTGTTCATGGGGAGGCAATGGAATGCGTCGTGTTCATCGGGAGGCAACGGAACACGTGGGAGCCAACCGTTTGGGTCGAAACGGAATGCATGGTCGTGTTCATCGGGAGGGCTTGGACGGAACAGGCGATGGAAACGAGGCCCGGCGTACCGCAGAACGGAGGAAACGGACCTCCTACGGTCGAAACGGGGGTCCTATTGATCGGGAGGGGTGTGGCGTACCGCAAAACGGAGGAAACGGGCCTCCTACGGTCGAAACGGGGGTCCTGTTGATCGGGAGGGGTGTGGCGTACCGCAAAACGGATGAAACGGACCTCCTACGGTCGAAACGGGGGTCCTGTTCATCGGGAGGGGTGTGGCGTACCGCAAAACGGGACTCCACGGGATACTATTTATCTCCACCGTCGAGCTCCTCCAGCCTCCACGGGCTACCGTCGACCACCTCCAGCCTCCACGGGCTCCTGTTCATCCAGCCTCCACCGCGCGCTACTCCACCGGCTACTGTTCAACCACCCCTCCACGGGCACCCCTCCACCGTCTACTGTTCATCCAGCCCTCCACACCAAGGGGTCCTGTTCAACCACCCCTCCACGGGCACCCCTCTACCGTCTACTGTTCATCCAGCCCTCCACCACACCACGGGGTCCTGTTCATCCAGAGGCAACGCCACCGCTCACTGTTCATCCACCCCCCCCACAACGCTCACTGTTCATCCAATCGATCGGCTTCAGTTAGCAGCAGTAGCGAAGGAATCACTCGATCGGGTTCAATTAACAGCCATCGATCGATCACTCGGGTTCAGTAATGCGTAGCCTGCAGTGCACTCGCTCGGGTTCAGTTAGAGCCCAACGCCTTGCTCGGGTTCAGTTAGAGCCAACGCCTCGCACACACGCGCGTACGTGTACGAGAGAAACGCGCATCGCTCGGCCCCCGACCTCCCACCGTAACCGGGAACTGCCCGAAATTTTCCTCGCCCTCGCTTCTACCACGATTTTTTCTGTCATGGACGGCCCAAAGAATGTCATGCAGCTGCGTCTCCGGCCCGCCCAGGACGAAAAGCCCATTTTCTGTCATGATTTTTTGTCATAGAAGTAGGAGCCCACCACATCTATGATGATACCGGGTTTTGTCACAATTATCGTCATAGAAGTGTCATATGTATGACAGAAAAAATTTCGTTCGGCCCAAAATGTCACGGATGTGTCTTTTTTTTGTAGTGCTAGATGAATGGAGAACCCAAGCTTATGAAAATGCTAAACTATTCAAAGAAAAAGTTAAAAGGTGGCATGACAAAAGAATCAAAAAGCGGGAATTCAAAGTTGGTGAATATGTTCTTTTGTACAATTCTTGTTTTAGATTTTTTGCAGGAAAACTTCTTTCCAAATGGGAAGGACCTTATATTATCGAAGAATTTTATCGTTCTGGAGCCATTAATTAAGATCAATAATGCCGAATGCACTAATCAAAGGTGGTTAATGGGCAAAGGATTAAGTACTATATCTCAGGTACGCCTATTAATGTTGAAACCAATATTATCCAAACCATGACACCGGAGGAACACATAAAAGAAACCTTCCAGAACACTCCAAAACCCTAAAAAAGATGAGGTACGTGATACATTAAGTAAACGGACTCCAAAAAATCCGCAAAAAAAAATTCTGTCAGTTTTGGAATATTAGGAAAATAAAGAAAATAAGAAACAACCAGGAAGGCAACCGAGGTGGGCACAATACACCAGGGAGCGCCTGCCCTTCCTAGCGCACCCAGGTGGCTTGTTCCCCCATCGGGAACCTTCCTGACCCCGTTTTCCTTCTGTTTGCTTGTTTTCCAAGATAAAAAATATTTATATACCCCCCGGACATATTGCCCACCGTATTGCAAAGAAATCCTCTGTTCTTGTTTCGTGTTGTTTTTCTGACAGATCTGAAAATATGTCATCTCAAGACTCAGAGGGAGAGAGCTATGTCGCAGACTCTATTGCAAACCCAAAGGTTTATGGGGATGTGGAGCGCTACAGTTGGACCAAGGAAGAGGAAGAAGATTATGACTTGAAGGGAACATAGGAGACAAGCTCAGATGAAGATGAAGCCCCACTAACTCAACCTGGGTACATGCACGTGGAATTCAAGAAGTCAAGACTCACTAATATAGCAAAGAAACCTAAGATCCAGTTTATCCCTTTTCATTATCTGTAGGAAAACAAGAAGGCATTATGCGAAAAGATACTAAAGCTTGAGCAGGAGGTCAATGGCCCAAGGGAAGATAATTTTATCCTCTGACGCAAGTTGGACAAGCTCCACCACCTTCATCTTCACCACCAAAGGAGACTTGAGTACATGGTATGGGCACTCCCCTTGCCTTTTGCCTAGCTTGGGGGAGATGCCTCGGTATCGTATCACCATCACTTTTAATGCATTTATCTTTCTTAGTTCGATCTTTAGTTATTCCATGAATTACTTGAATAAAAGTTTAGCATGGTCTATTCTCGAGTCTTAGTTTCATGATCTATCCATCTTTGTAATTGAGTGAGAATTATATAATAAAGTTTAGTTTGAGTTTTGCTTCTTTACTTTTATGCTTCAAACAAAATAAAAGAAAATAATGATAATCATATGTTAATCTTATGTTAAGTAATGACATCACATAAGAAAAAGTACAGGTGGTAAAATTTGTTGAAAGTTGACAAACATAGCATTGACCAATGATGCAACTCATGAAAGAATTAATAAGGGAAGAGAAGATTCACATGCAAATACACTATCTTGGACATCTTTTATGATTGTGAGACCCCATCAATTATTATATGACAAAATTGTTGATGTTGGACAAGGAAGACAACATAATGATTTATGTTTTTTCATATTCACACAGAAGTTATACTGTCATAGATCCTTCGACATGTGGTGCTTGCTCAATATCTTTGCTAGCTAAAAATCCACACTAAGTGTAGATACTACTCGTGCATCCAAAAACCTAAAACCCAAACTCATGTTTTGAGAGTCCACCATACCTACCTGTGGATTGAGTAAGATCCTTTAAGTAAGTTGTCATCGGTGCAAAAAGGCAATAAAAATTGCTTCTAAATGTGTTTGATCATTTAGTGTAAGAGAAAATTGAGCGTTGTAAGAACTTGTGATGGCAAAGTAATAAAAGCGATGGACTACATAATAAAGGTTGCTATCATAAGGGGCAATATGACATGACGTTCTTTTGCATTAACAGATTGAGCATACAGACCAAAAAGCGCATGACAACCTCTACTTCCCTCTGCGAAGGGCCTATCTTTTAATTTATGTATTTATCTTTCATGCAAGAGTCAAAGTATTCTTCCCTATTCCTTTTTATTTTCTCTTTTTGCAAGCATCATGCGGTGGGGAAAGACGTAGGCACATATACCCAGTTGAATATGAGTGAGCATGAGTTATTATTGTTGACATCACCCTTGAGGTGAATAAGTTGGGAGGCAAAACTATAAGCCCCTACCTTTCTATGTGTCTGGTTGAAACTTTTTGCTCATGTGTATGTGGTGAGTGTTAGCAATCATAGAAGATTAAATGATGGCTGAGTATGTGGACTTGCCAAAAGGCTCTGATACGAGCCCCTTCCTGAAAATATGATGAATTGTAGTTGCAAAGTTGACTGAGAACACAGTTTGTTGTTTTCAACAGAGTTTATGCTTTTACTTTGATGTTGTGATGAATTGTTACTTGTTCATGAGAAGTTATATGATAAAGTTATGTGAAAAAGTTTTATAATAAAGATTGTTGCAGTTATAATAATAAGCATCATGCTACTATGTTTGTATTTTGTTTTTATCGACAACTCTCTCTCTCTCTACGCATGTGGGCATGTTTTTCGATATCGGTTTTTCGCTTGAGGACAAGCAAGGTCTAAGATTAGGGGAGTTGATATGTCCATTTTGCATCATGTTTTCCTTCTGTTATTTATAATGTTTTTATGCATAATAATGCTTTATGGAGTAATTCTAATGCCTTTTCTATCATAATATGCAAGGTTTATACAAAGAGGGAGAATACCGGCAGCTGGAATTCTGGTCTTGAAAAGCTACAGCAGGACACCTATTCTGCACATCTCCAAATAAGCTGAAAATTCACAGAGAATTATTTTAGAATATATGAAAAATACTATGGAAAATAACTACCGGAGGGGGGCACCTGGTGACCACAAGACGCCAGGGTGCACCAGGCTCCCCAAGCGTGCCCTGGTGGGTTGTGGCCAGCCCAGCCCACCTCGGGTGCCCATCTTCCGGTATATAGGTCATTTTGACCTAGAAAAAATAAGGAGAGTAATTTTGGGATGGAGTGCTACCATATCGAGGCGGAACTTGGGCAGGAGCACTTTTGCCCTCCGGTGGAGCCATTCCACCGAGGGAACTTCTCTCCCAGAGGGGGAAATCGAAGCCATCGTCATCACCAAGAACTCTCTCATCTTTGGGATGCCAATCTCCATCAACATCTTCAATAGCACCATCTCCTCTCAAACCCTAGTTCATCTCTTGTGTTCAATCTTTGTACCGGAACCTCAGATTGGTACCTGTGGGTGACTAGTAGTGTTCATTACATATTGTAGTTGATTACTATATGGTTTATTTGGTGGAAGATTACATGTTCAGATCCATTATGCTATTTAATACCCCTCTGATATTGAGCATGAATATTATTTGTTAGTAGTTACTTTTGTTCTTGAGGCCAAGTAATCATGTGAACTTGATATGTGTTCAATATTTTGATGATATGTATGTTGTGATTCCATTAGCGGTGTCATGTGAACGTCGACTACATGGCACTTCACCATATTTGGGCCTAAGGGAATGCATTATGGAGTAGTTATTAGATGATGGGTTGCTAGAGTGACAGAAGCTTAAACCCTAGTTTATGCGCTACTTCGTAAGGGGCCGATTTAGATCCAAATGTTTAATGCTATGGTTATATTTTATCTTAATACTTTGATCGTAGTTGCGGATGCTTGCGAGGGGGTTAATCATAAGTGGGAGGTTTGTTCAAGTAAGAACAACACCCAAGCACCAGTCCACCCACATATCAAATTATCAAAGTAGCGAATGCGAATCAAACCAACATGATGAAAGTGACTAGATAAAATTCTGATGTGCCCTCAAGAACACTTTGCTTATTATAAGAGACCATTTTGGCATGTCCTTTTCCACAAAAGGACTAAGCTACCTTGCTGCACTTTATTTACCATTACCGTTACTTGTTCGTTACAAATTATCTTGCTATCAAACTACCTGTTACCGACTATTCCAGTGCTTGCAGAAAATACCTTGCTGAAAACCACTTGCATTTCCTTCTGCTCCTCGTTGGGTTTGAAACTGTTACTTATTGAAAGGACTATGATTGACCCCCTATATATGTGAGTCATTAGCAATAATATTGTATTATTATATTTCCATTTTCATAATTAAGAGTTTATATTTCATGCTATAACTGATATGATCCTGGAATATGTGGCTCAGTGGAAAACTCATATGCACCTGTGGAATGATAAATGGTAAAAGTATAGGTTCCTAGTCTTACCTCTAAGACTGGCTCAATTGTTGCTAGTGATCTCATTTCCGGTTCTTAGGATATTGTTAAGAGTAATGATATCCCTAAAACAACATTGAGAATATGACATTAGGAGAACGGTCATATTGAATGGACCCAAACTTGTTTGTTATGCATTGAAATATTATTGTCTGAAATCAATTGTTATAACATGGAGCGTTAGCATGTGTTTTAGTTCCTCGGACCGTGAGAGTATCGTAGTCACTTCCTACCATACGATGGACTTTGGGGTTGCTCAAACCTCATCTATAACTAGGTGATCCTAACGACAACTTATAGGTCCATCGAAAAGTTTGACAAGAGACTAGATAGCTCGAGATTGGGATTTGCTCCTATGACGATGGAGATATATTCTTAGAGCCCTCTTGGTGTGACGACATCCATCATCATATGGCCAGACACAGGTGACTACTTCACGGGGATGCCGGAACACTTCAACGAGAAAGAAGAAAAAAACCGGTAACGAGGTCAATGGTATAGTAATCATGGTGATGACACAGGAGGACACCGATGCACCCATATTTTTGAAAGTATCGTGAATCAAAGGAAACATTCAATTTCGCAAATTTTATGTGTTTTCAGTATTGTACCACGGTGGCACGTCTGTGCTTGAACAAGCGGCTCCCGAGTACGGAGGAAGAGGAGCAGACGTAGCCCCGAGCAGCTCCACCGCGCCTAGGGAGGCGTGAGCTCCACCGCCGGCTGCCTTCCCGGTACTGGCGGCCACCCCTCCACCCGCCGTGCCCACGTGGGCTCGGCGTCCACTCATCTGTCGTGTGCCACTCCGGGCGCGACAGCCACCCTGCCCAGGAGCTCCGCCGCACAGCTAGAGGTTTTCCATCCGCCACGGGCACTTCATCAACCAGGCAGCTGTTCCAAGTTTGGTTTCTTCCTTCGTGTGAGTTGTGCCGCCACCGTCTTTGATGCATGCGTTGTCTTGCCTTGATGCATTGCTCGCGTCGCCCTAGCCCCTTCCCGCACTCTTCTCCGGTTCTGTCTGGCTTTGGATCCATGGATGGTTGCAGCTTCGAGAATGCCATGTTGGCCAAGTATGGGTGCGGCTCCGTTGAGACGGTGGCTGGCCGTAGTCGGCCCGCCGGCGTGCTCGCCGTCGTTCTCAACGAAGGCATTTTGCTTACCCCTAGGGCTTTTGCCACCTTGCTGGTTAGCTGGTTTGGCGGTTTCGCCAATGACTACCGTGTCAGGCCAGGCCAGCCTTGCTCTTTTTTCTTCCAGGACGCTCACAAGTGTATTGCTAAGGAGATCGTGCTCCGCGATTTCTGGAGTTCGGGTATCATTAGGGTTAGCATGTCTCTTTCCTGCTTAGCCACTTCTGACCGTCACGACGCGTCGTCTGCACCTCTCGTTAGCGCCTCTGGTGCACGTCATCGTACGTGGTTAGCCAACTCGCTCAGGCCGTCGATTCTTGGTCCTCGCCCGTGCCTTCCCGTTCTGGCCCTTGATGGTGTCCACTCGATTGCCTCGCCTCCGCATGCCCTGGTTTTCGGGGGTTCGGATGGTGGTTTGCATGCTGCGGGGCCCGCTCCATGAAATGGCACGGCTGAGTGCAATCAAGTGCTCGGCGGCCTTCCCCCGCTAAGCGCTCCTGCCCTGCAAGCGCCACCCCCTCCTGGCCAATCGCGCGCTGTTCTCAGCTCCAACAACGCTGGGTCTGCTGGTCACGCTTCTGCTGACTCCCCTTCTTCCTCCTTGTCTGTGCATGGTTGCACTCCATACAAGGATGCGCTGCTCTCTTCTGCTGCTAGACCTTCGCCTGTAGTCTCGCACACCACGCCAAATCCTCTTTTTAGATTTGGTAAGCCTAAAGACTTGCACAAACGCTGCTTCCGTTGCCTTTCCTATAGCCACCATCGGCGCGATTGCCGGGATCCGGTTGTCTGCTGGCGGTGTCACTTGGTTGGCCATGACCGCTCTCAATGCCCTTTGCGCTTCATGCGACCTCCCAAGCGCAACCCTGCATCCTTAAATCCCCATGCCCTTGTGTGCCTTCAGCATTCATCTCCTCTCGCCTCTCCAACCTGCTCCACTATCCTCGCGCCCCCTTCCAGCTCCTCTCCTCTGACCTCTGCGGCCATGGAACCTGTTGTGCATGGCTGCCCCACCTCCCTCGACGTTCACTACCCTATGGTCGCCGACCAAAACTCCCTCGTCTGCCTTGTCAACATCACCCCTCCCAGGCCTGCTTCCTTCCTTGGCTCCGGAGAGTTTTCCGCCACCACCTTGGCATCACGCCCATCCGGTTCGCCGGTTGTGCAGTGGGCACTGTCTTTGTAGTTTTCCAGCGGGAGGCCGAGCATGTAGCTGCTATGCGGGCTAGCCCTATTTGCTTGGGCAACCGTTCGGTATGGATACTGCCGCACAATGCGGGTGACAATGCCTTCTCCTTCTCCTATCGTCACGTTGTGAGCCTCTCTTTGGAGAAGATGCCGCTGGAGCTTTGGAACAGGCAGGGTGTGGCGGCTAGTGTCGCCGGCTTCGCCAACCTTTTCAGGCTTGAGCACGCCTGCCTCCATGGCAGTGAGTTCTCAAGTATCTTCGTGCTTGTCAAGGTGGAAGCTCTGCATCATATTCCGCACCACGTCACTTCCCACCATGTTAACAGCAACGGCATCTACGCTGATGTCCTCATCAACAAGATCTGGGACATGGCCTGTTCTCTGGGAGCCCCCACCGCCCCATCACGGCCGGCCGGCCATGTTGGGGAGGAAGGCATCGGCGGATCGCGTCATCCTACTTCGTCAAGGCAAGGGCACGCCCACCCTAGATCCTCCTTCGATCTCTCGGGGGGAGGCGAAGGAATGGCGGACCAGGCTTTCAGAGCTTTTTTGCATCCCCACATGGCATCCGTTGGCGACTGCCTAGCCATGCTCAAGATCGCCGTCAAGCCCAAGCTGATCAAGCCCTCTCCTTTCTCCATCCCCACCCTGGCTCAGATCGGCCACGAGGATGAGGCACGTCTCTGCCTTCACTCCTCATTGCTGGCGGCTGACGTGCGCTCGCCGCGGGCGGTCGTCTCCTTTGATCCTGAGGAGATGAGTTTCTCCTTCAAGCTAGAGCTCAGCTCCCGCCGAGCGGTGCATGGCTCCATTCCGGTGCGGCCGCTGATGGTGGATGACGGATCCTTCCCCTGCTTCAATTACCTCATGGTTTCCTTGGCACGGGAAAGTTGCAGGTCTCTGCTATTTAAATTCTGGCCCATGTTTTTTGACGGCAGTCTGTGCTCCCGCACTCTGCCGCTGCTGCCCTCTGTCAAAAGCAAATATCCCCCAAAGCCCAACGTCCCCTCCAGCCTACTACCTGCTGTCGGCCCGCTCCTCTCTTCCTCGGAGGAGTTGCTTCTCCCGGCTGCAGCCCACTTCCCAGCCCATGCCCACTTCCAAGCACATCAAATCCTAACCATCCGGCCCATCTGCACGTGGCCTACCAGCCATGTCCCACGGCCTGAGCCTGGCATCCTCCCCTGCGGTCAAGCCTCCCCTGTCGAGGCTACTGATCTCAAGCACGGGGCGTGCGTTGCGCTTCCCCCGCACGTTGCCACAGTGTTCTATAGCTGTCGCGATCCGCCTCTTCCACCCGCTGCCGGCGACCTCCACGCTGCTCCGCCTGCCCTGTAGCTGCTTCCTCTTGTTGGGCATGCGCCTGCTCAGCCGCGTGCCGTGGGCTGTGGCATGCTCGATCTCAACATCCAGCCTGCTGTTGCTGATCCAGAGATGCAGGGGGTGGAGGATCCGCCATCTCTAGCTGCCGTCCGGCGGGCGGCTGCGTCATCCCCCAGGCGGAGTCCGCGCATTCGTAGCGCGTACGACGGCATGCACATGGGCTCTGTCGAGCGTGCGTCCAAGCGAAAGGCGGCGGCTTCTGAGTCCGGATCGAGCAGCGGCGCTCCCCGCAGATCCGGCTCCTCCTCCTCGCGCCGCAAGAAGGCGAAAGCGGTGGCTGGCCTCCTGGAGCTGCCCCTTGCGGCAACTCCGGCACCGCTGACCAGGGGCAGCTGAAGCTAATTGCAGATCAATGTGGCATCAACGCTGCTACCATCCTCAACCAAGTCAGGGCCCGGGCTGCTTCCTCTGACGCGGCGGCCTCCTCTACTTCCAGCGACTCCTCTACTTCCTCTGTGCATGTCCTCGACAACCCCAATGTGTAGTTCTCCAGCCTATGCTGTTGTATGCCTTTGGGCTCGTCAGTTCAGTTACATAGTTGTCTTGCTTAAGCTTCTGTTAGTCTGCATTGTTCTTCTTTGTCAGTCTGCTAGTTGTTGTCAGATGTCCTTTGTCTGTCTGTGTGTTCTAGTGTACGTCATGTTGTGTTATGTGAGTCGTCGGTTGTATCAGCTTCTATCAATTCAATCAATGTTTTACCTCTCTTGCATCCTCTCAAGCATGCATCTGTGTTGCTATTTCTTTCCTTTGGGTGGTGTGCTCTCCTTTACACTATGAAGATCCTAAACTGGAATGTACGCGGCCTTGGTGATGATGACAAGTGCTCGCTGGTTCGTGATGTTATAACCTCTTGCTGCCCTAGTGTTGTATGCTTGCAGGAAACAAAGCTGCCCTCTCTCTCCCTCTTTAAGTTGCGATCTTTTCTGCCCGCATCGTACAAGGATCATACTGCCATGCCTTCGGATGGAGCTGCTGGTGGAATCTTGGTTGCCTGGGATTCTAGTAATGTTACTGGTCAGCTCGTGTGCGCTCATCGGTGCCATGTCACTGTCAGATTGTCATCAGCAACCTCTGCCAGCTCCTTTCTACTTACTATTGTTTACGCTCCATGCTCGGGCAATGATCGGGCTGTGTTCTTTGAAGCAGTGTCTAGTGTTGCAGCAGAGCCAGGTTTGCCTTGGATTGTGCTGGGCAACTTCAATATGTATCGTTTTGCTCATGAAAAGTCCCACGGTCATACCAACTGGAACCTTATGGAGATGTTTAATGGCTGGGTCAGGGAGCATGGGTTGGATGATATCCAGCTTGACAATAGGTTGTTCACTTGGTCCAACAAAAGATCCTCCCCCACTCTTGTCCGGCTGGACCGAGTTCTTGTGAAAGACGCCTGGAATTTTAGTTTTTTGCATACTTCTGCTTCTTGTGTGCCTGCTACAACTTCCGACCATACACCCATCTTGGTTCAGTTCCAGACTGAGACGGCCAGAAGCAAGCTGTTCAGAATTGAGAACCATTGGCTTCAGATGGAGGAGTCCAGGAGCATTATACAGGACTGCTGGTCGCGGGGCACCAGGAGTATTTCTTCTTCTGCATCGCTCATCAACTTTAAGATGATACGGATCCGGGCTGCCCTACGACAATGGAGCAGACGACAGTCCAGCCTCAAGGCACTCATTGCAAACAATAAACACGTGGTCAGCTTTTTGAATGTTGTTGAGGAAAGGAGGCTGCTGTCTATGCTTGAAGTAGTTCTCCGTGAATCAGCTTCTACCAGGGCGGAACAACTGATTTTGTGGCAGACTGCTCTGTGGAGTCGTCGGGCCAAGCTGCGCTGGTGTGTATCCAGTGATGAAAATAGCCTCTTCTTCCATGCAGCGGCAAATTGTCAGGCGAGAAGAAATAAAATAAAGGTTCTTTTGCACGATGGTGTGCAGTACTACCAAAATGATCATAAGCTCAGCTTGGCTACTGCCTACTTCACCGATATCTTGGGCCAACCTGCTCTTTCTATGCCAACAGTCCAGCTCAACGACCTGTATAGCTCCGCCGACCTCTCCGAGCTAGCTAGTGATTTCTCTTGGGCAGAGATTGTTCATGCTATTGACAGTGCATCCAACAATAGAAGTCCGGGCCCGGATGGGTTCACTAATGAGTTTATAAGGCGTTTAAGAATTTGTTAAACGATGACCTGCTCCAGTTTTTTGAAGATTTTCACGCCAACCGTGTCGCTCTCGACGGTATCAATTCTGCTTTCATCACGTTGCTGCCGAAAACGGATACACCGTTGGAGATGCGTGATTTCTGGTCAATTTCTTTGGTACACAGCGCTCCTAAGTTGGTGTCCAAAGTCATGACAAACGGATTGCAGAGGCGCATACCAGATTTGGTGCACTCCTTGCAGTCAGGGTTCCTGAGAGGACGATCTATTGTGGAGAACTTTGCTCTAGCTGCTGAAATGATACAAACAACACACAAGCGGAAGTTACCTGTCATTGCTCTCAAGCTGGATTTTCGCAAGGCTTTTTATTCTGTCAGTTGGGACTGCCTTACACAAATCTTGAGCATCAGGGGCTTCTCTACTAGGTGGATACAGTGGATCCATGCACTCCTCTCAACGGGACGCTCTAGAGTACTGATGAATGGTGAGGTGGGTGCTCCCATCCAAGCAAAGCGGGGCTTTAGGCAGGGTGACTCCATATCACCATATCTCTTTATACTGGTTTGCTGATGTGCTACAAAGATTATGTTGCTTGCATTTCCAGAGCGGCAACCTTTTGCATCCGCTCGGGTCTGATGATCTCTTTCCAGTGCTACAATATGCGGATGATACGATGATTATCTTTCAGGGCAATGTGCAGCAGGCTACTATGATCAAGCACATCCTAACTGCTTTCTCAGACTTCTCTGGGTTGTCCATTAACTTCCACAAAAGCACCCTCATGCCGGTTTGTGTTGCTGCGGAGGTGGCTGCTGAGATTGCTAGTACACTGGGCTATTCGATCTCCTCCTTTCCATGTACTTACCTGGGGATGCCCCTCTCTCTGCACAAGATCAAGCATGGCATGGTACTCCCGGTTATTCACAGAGTTGATCGTCGTCTCTCTGGTTGGATGGCCACCTTTCTCTCCTGGGGAGGGTGTCTCACGCTCATCAACTCGGTGCTGGCAGGCATACCAAGTTATTTCATGACTTGCTTTCCCTGGCCTAAGGAATCAATTAGCAAGCTGGAAGGCCTCCTTCGAGCTTTTTTCTGGCAAGGCAGGAATAGCATCAAGGGTGGTCAGTGCCTGGTGGCTTGGGATAAGGTGGTGCTACCCCGTGCCAACGGTGGTCTGGGCATCAGAGATTTACACGCCCATAACCAGGCTATGCTTTGCAAGTTTGTAGCAAAAATCCTCCAATCCTCAGACATCCCTTGCTACCGTTGGTTTGCGTCACAATACTGCAAGGCCAGTGTACCCTTGAGCAGCAACCACAAAGATACGGCCATATGGAAAGGGTTTAAGGGCTGCATTCCTTTGGTCCTGTCTTCCTCTCGCTGCTCTATGGGCAGCGGCTCTCATGTCTCCTTTTGGCATGACCAGTGGTTGGAAGTTGGCAGGCTGAGACACCTCTTTCCGGTCTTATACTCCTTCGCTCTCAACCAGGATTTTTCGGTTAAGTCCCAGTTCACGGTGGAAGGTTGGAATTTGTGCCTCCACCCAAATCTTTCCCAATCGGCGACTCAAGAGTTGCTCACCTCGGATCATTTACTGGAAAATGTTACCCCTGCCTCTACGCTCCTCGACACCCGAGTCTCTTCGATGGCTGGCAGCAGGCTCAGCACAGGCTTTTTCTACAGGTTGCTCACCTTCCGCGGCTTGCGTTGGGCTCCCGATCAGTGGGTTTGGGATCCCATTGTACCACTAAAGCATAGGGTGTTCTTGTGGCTTGTCTTCCGGGGGCGTTTGAACACAAGAGACAATATGGCTCGGAATGGCTGGTCAGTGGTTGCCTCTGACGCTGGATGCGATCTATGCCCAGCCCTTGAATCGGCTGATCATTTGTTGCTTCGATGCCGTCCGGTCAGCACCATCTGGCACAGGCTCCTGTTGGGTCCTTTGGCTCTGCACTCCCCTGATATCCAGACTTTCGTTCGTCAGGCAGCGGATCAACTTACTTTCAAACATAAATGGAATGTTGCTTTTGCGGCTTGTGCAGTCACCGTCTGGCAAGCTAGGAATGACAGAGTTTTCAACAATAAGTGCTGGATGAAGCCATATCTTAGGTTGCATGCCATATCTTAGGTTCCATGCAGCTGATTTGATACGCCTTTGGTCCAACAGAGTTAGAAAGCAGCGAGACAAAGATAATCTGCATTATTGGGCTAATTTGATTGACGGCTAGGACAGCTTCCTTTTCTTTTCTCTTTCTTTTCCTTTGCCTTTTGGTTTCTCTCTCTCTTGTTCTAGGCTGCTTGTGGCCTTGCACCCTGGTGCATCATACAAGCCATGTAACCGAACCTTCCCAGGCCATGTGCCTGTTTTGGAAATATAAGGTAGGCCTTGAGCCACCTTCTCATTTTTCAAAAAAAAAAATGAGTTTTCAGTTTTTGGATTTAGACCCTGCGAACCAAAGAATCCCTTGATTGCTCATGCTTATTTTTGTTTCACCGACACAAAACAAAATTGTTCGAAGAAAACCTTGCCGACAAACAACACCGCGCACACTGCACGGCACAACTTGGCGCCCGCAGAGTGAGAAAACGAGCTGTTTTGTGCTCATCCTCATCGTAAAAGTGCAAGCACGCAGGTTGTTGTCGTTTTTCTTCTTCTCTATTTTACTTTAACTCTTTGCGGGAAAGCACGCAAGTTGTCAAGCTGTACAACGTGTGGCGGTGGCTCACCTCGTGCATGTTCTCGCGCAGTGCAAACATGCTGGCTCGGTTTGCACACCCGTTTTCACGTAGACATCGACCTCGGCCTCCGCTGCAAAAATGGACGGGGTCAAGTTGCACAAAGGCGGAAAGTTTAAGGCGCGACGGCAACGGGCGACGTCGAGCAACAACACCGCCAGAGGCGACAGCAACAGAAGTGATCTCATATCAACGAGAGACGTTAGTAGGAGCTCATATCTGCAGGTTCCAGAACCCGTAGACGGCCGAGCATGACGCGACGCGACGCAACTTGCCACTCCCGGACAGCAAAGCTCGCGTTACCAAATCGGAGCATGGCGGCAAGAAAAACCAGCGAGAGTGTTCCGGCAGCTGTACATGGCGGCTAAACCCTCCCGAAAATAAACTAAACTGTTCCGGCAGGGTAGGTCGCCGGATCGTTCGAGGCGAGCTATGGGAGCTGCTTCGCTTCCTAGGGGAGCATGGGCGTGGATATTTTGTAATCCCTCGTACGGATACTTCAGGAAACACCGGCGCTGTACGCCTCTCGATATCAATAATCAATAGTAGAGGGGGAAAGGTGCTGAACCTGCCCAACAAAGGAGATCCCGCACCGGAAGTATCTCGAATCAGCCCGTCCTAATCTTGGCTTTTCTAAAGAGAAATTAAAAAGAACCATTAAAAAAACCGCGTCCATACATCATCCATTGAGGTTCCGTTCAATCGGTGGACCACGAAACGCTCGCGTCCACCACTTTGCTTTTTCCCGGTCCAAACCCAATCAACGATACGTACGAAGAGATGCCCCGCCCGTCCTTGGACATGACATGACATGATAGGTCCCCGGCCATTCTCGGATGATATTTCTCCACGCCATTCCCAGAGAAATCCTCTGGTCCAAACCATCTCGCGCCCCAGCAAAATTGGAGCATCATCCAGCGTGGTGGCAAATACGGATGATGGCGCCACGCAACTTGGTAGGACCGCCTCGTTTTCGTTCGTACGAGCCGAGCCATCCAGAAGAGAAACGTCGCCGCCGCTGATCTCGACTCGCAAACGCCAAGATGCAAATCCCAGTGTGACACCAGTCAGTGGGCTTGTGTTACCATCGGCTCGCTAGAACCATCATTCCGGTAGCACAATACAAGGGCATCCGAGCACCACGACACGGCACGAGACAAGAGCGTCAAGCACGAGAATCATCTCTGGTTACAGCTAACTACCGAAGTCGGCAAAGCGTTTGGTAGGGAAGACAATGGGGAAGTTTGTGCCTGTGGTACTCGTAATGGCAGGCCAAAAAGACCACACACACACACACACTCAGGACAGGACTCACCACAAGGGGAAACGTTAATGGAGATGAGGTATATTCGAGCAACAGTTGGGAGAACAAATTTAACTGAGGATCGAAATGTCCGGAAATATGATGGAATCTTTGGGCTGTCGCGCATCCACGCCAATTCTTGGCTGCCGCGACCGAAGCACCAACCAGCCAAAGTAACACAATTAAACAGATCGACGGCGTCAATTGTCATCAAAGATGATCTAAACACTAAGCTGTAACCACCCCGACAAGGGGATTGAGCAACAATTCTGATGTGCTAATGGTTTTTTCACGCTGGTTGCTCTCTTCTTGCTCTGATATCTCTCCTACAGGCGCAACGATGTGTGCACATCTCGTACACCGGCGCGTCCATCACCTTCGCGAAGGCTGCGGGTAAGGGGCGACACGAGTTCTGCGGTTGGCCTCCGGTGGGACGCGACCGCCGCAGCCACCGCCTCCGCCGCCGCCGCTACCACCAGCACCAGCAGTGGCGCGGCTACCGCCGTCGCCGTTGACTATGTCATCCAGCATCTTCTGCAGGTCTTCGAGAGTGTCCGGCTTCTGCACGAGATGTGATAGCAAATCGTTCAACAAAGGTACTAATCACGATTACGATCAATTATAAACTAATGATGTCTCAAGGGTAGTTGGGTCAGCGGTCGCGCCTACCTCGTTTTTCACGCTATCCATCATCACCAGCATCTCCTGCATGAAGTCCGAGAAATCCTGGCCGTCCAAAGCAAGAGCAAAATTTCAGGGACATTGTACGTCGGTCTGTCCCCGGTGGACAGAAGCGGGTAATTTCCCACTTGTTTTCAATAAATAATATAATAATCGAGGGAATTTCGACGAGACAATAAGCACGGGGAAAGAAACCAGAGCGCCCACCTGGTCGTCGTCGTCGAGGGGATCAAAGAGGCCGGCGTCGTACATGGCCCGCTTCCCCTTGTCGGACAAAACTGCAACGCCGACAAAGAATTCGATCAAAATCTCGCGCGGGCTAGGGCTAACGTGAAGCTCGCGATGCCTTACCGGAGTAGGCCTCCTGGATCCGCTGGAACCGCCGCTTCGCCTCGCCCGTCGCGCCGGGGTCGCTCGCCCACCGATCCGGGTGCCACTTCTGCACGGTCAGAGCAAGACGTCGGATGATTAGCACGTCAGTTCCTCCGACCAGACGAAAGGAACAAGAAAAGGAAACCGATCAAGCACCCACGCGCGCGGAGGAGCGGAGGACAGGAGCGCACGTACCATGGCGAGCCGTCGATAGGCGGCGCGTATGTCGGTGGAGGAGGCGTTCTTACGGATGCCGAGCAGGGTGTAGTAGCAGCAAGACGACGCGCCGGCGCCGGCGCAAGGGGCATTGCCGGATCCGGCTCCAGCGGAGGCGTCCATGGGATTAGGCGGACCGTCGACGGCGCGACGGCGAGGAAACGAAACGCGGCGAAGCTGCTATTGCACCATGGAATTGGGGTGGGAGACGGGGGGGAGATTGGTGGATTTGAGAATTTTGAGGGGGAGCCGGCCGGGTGCCAGGAAGGAGGCGTGTTTATTCCCGTGGGGGCGTGGGAAAAAAATATCTAAATAGAGTTTTTGGTCGTCGGAGATTGGGGCCACTGAAGGTTCCAGAGTTCGAGCCGATGCCAGATATTTTAAGGGGTGTTTCGGGCTTCGCCATCGGGGTATGGTCCTATTTACAGGTTTGCCACACTGTCTGCGGTTTATGTTCGCCGAACTCTCGAGCTTTGGGGCTCGGCCTCGATGGTTTGTGAACCCAATGCACGACGGTAGGCCTGGGCCTCCTTCCTTTTTTTCGGGTGTCGCTTCATTGTTGTTCGCTAGAAAACTGAGTGAAAGCCTATTTTAAGCTACCCCTGTAAACTAATATAAGAGCGTTTAAATCACTAAAGTAGTAATCTAAACACTCTTACATTAGTACTCTCTCTGTAAACTAATATAAGAGTGTTTAGATCACTAAAATAGTGATCTAAACGCTCTTATATTAGTTTACGGAGGGAGTAGAAAATAAGGCATAAGATAATGTCTCTACAAACATCTCAAACAGCTGCTTTATAGTAGGACATAATCATTTTTAAGGCATTTACATGCATTGTCCACGTCCTTATGTACAACCTTAATATCAAACTAATAGAGAGATAAGGGATAACATAGGTTAGATAACTATAGTACTTGGACATGCATGCCGTCATTCAACAACCCCTCCCCCCCCACCCCGTGGCAGTCGAAGCGTCGTGGCTGGCGACGACTACGCAAGGAGGCAGCGGCGACGGCAGCTTGAAGAACTAGCGATGGCGACTCCTTAGGGTTTAGGGTGCGAAAGGCTAGGGTAGAGGATCGCTAGTTGGCTGATACCATGTAGAAAGAGATTTTACGCAACATAATTGTATTACGGGCATCTAGTGTCATATATATAGGAATGCATGCATGGCTTACGCCCTTAGGTACAACCCTAATCAAACTAATAGAGAGATAAGGGAGAACTTGGGTTAGATAACTATATTACATGGCACATGCATAACGTCATTTAACAAATAGTTTATTAAATAACTAAGCTATACCTTTTCTTGTGCCTAAAAGTTGCATGATGGCATCTTTTGTCGTTATTCTAGCTAAGGCCGTTGTCGAATTAAATACTTGCATTATTCTGCTTTAGCGCGAATGCGGCTATAGCTAACGACATTCCATATTAGTATCATAATGGATTTGTCCGTAATGCTTCGCTGGGTTGGGTTTGGCAAGAGCCATCGCGTCTTGAGGGTGGCGGTAAGTGCGAGGGGATGGAGATGATGCCAACCCCCTAGAGGTTCCCTTCCCTCCTGGAGGAGCGGATCGAGAGTGATGGCCACCCTGCCTTGGAGTGGCGCACTATTGGACATACATAGACATGAATGGATATTTTGAAGAGAGCGACAGATCTAGAGGCTTGCCTGTAGAACATGAGCGAGAGGGTGCATGGATGTGTTTATGGAAAAGGATAAGGAGGCGGCGGTGGTGGATCCATTCCTGGAGAGGGAGAAGGGACCATAGAGGGTTGTTATTGAAGAAGGTAATGAGTGATTTTGCCAGTCTTAGGTGGTTTGGGGTCCAATTGGGGAATCAATGGTATAATGAATGGGTGGATGTCTCACTTGAGATCCATTTTCTAATATAAATTGGGTTTCTCGTTCCTATTTGACTGTTGATGGAGTTAATTTGGGGGAATTGTCAGATCCGGCTCTAGCGGAGGCGTCCATGGGATCAGACCAACTGTCAACGACACGACGACGAGGAGACAAAATGCGGCAGGAAGGACAAGCTACTATCGCACCATCGAAAAGGGATGTAGACGGGGGTGGTGGTGATGAAAGTTTGAGGGGGATCCAGGTACTAGGAAAGAGGTGTTTATTCCCGTGGGGAGTCGAAGGCGTGGGAAAAAAAATCTGAATAGAGTATTGGGTCATTGGAGATTGGGGCGAGTGAAGATTCCAGACCTCGTGCCAATGCCAGATATTTTTAAGGGGCATTTAGGGTTTTGCCATCAGAGTATGGTCATATTTACACTTTTGCCATGTCATATGTGTTTTATGTCCATGGAACTCTTGAAGTTTTGGGCTCGTCCTGGATTGTTTGTGATCTTCTGTAATGGCATCACGGGGCATCACCCTGTAACCCAACCCAATGCACGTCAGTAGGCTTGGCCTTCTTCATGTGTTTTTAAGGGGTGGTCTACTAGGAATAATTGCTTGTCATGTGTCACCTCATGTAAGAATGTGTGGTTAATCCGTTGAAAGCAAGCAGCAACTTGGAATGCTGTGGCATGCAGCATCATGAGTTGTTCACCGTGCCTCCTGAGAATAATGCTTCGTATTGTTTTGCATGTTGATCTAATGCATCAGAACAACTCGAGGCTTGCCTTTAGAACGCGAATGCGGCTATAGCTAATGGCATTCCATATTAGTATCATAACGGATTTGTCCGTAATGCTTCGTTGGGTTGGGTTTGGCAAGAGCCATCGCGTCTCGAGGGTGGTGGTAAGCGCGAGGGGATGGAGATGATGCTGACCCCCTAGAGGTTCCCTTCCCTCCTGGAGGAGCGGATCGAGAGTGATGTCCACCCCGCCTTGGAGTGGCGCACTATTGGACATACATAGACATGAATGGATATTTTGAAGAGAGTGAGAGATCTAGAGGCTTGCCTGTAGAACATGAGCGAGAGGGTGCATGGATGTGTTTATGGAAAAGGATAAGGAGGCGGCGGTGGTGGATCCATTCCTGGAGAGGGAGAAGGGACCATAGAGGGTTGTTATTGAAGAAGGTAATGAGTGATTTTTCCAGTCTTAGGTGGTTTGGGGTCCAATTGGGGGAATCAATGGTATAATGAATGGGTGGATGTCTCACTTGAGATCCATTTTCTAATATGAATTGGGGGTTTCTCGTTCCTATTTGACTGTTGATGGAGTTAATTTGGGGGAATTGTCAGATCCGGCTCCAGCGGAGGCGTCCATGGGATCAGACCAACCGTCAACGACACGACGACAAAGTAAATAGAACTCGATAGGAAGGCTAAGCTAATATTGCGCCATCGAAAAGGGATGGAGATGGGGTGGTGGAGATGAAAGTTTGTGGGGGATCCGGGTACTAGGAAAGAGGTGTTTATTCCCATGGGGAGTCGGAGGCATGGGAAAAAAGCTGAATAGAGTTTTGGGTCGTCGGAGATTGGGGCGAGTGAAGATTCCAGACCTCGTGCCAATGCCAAATATTTTTAAGGGGCGTTTAGGTTTTGCCATCGGAGTATGGTCATATTTACAATTTTGCCATGTCATATGTGTTTTATGTCCATGGAACTCTTGAGGTTTTGGGCTCGTCCTGAATTGTTTGTGACCTTCTATAATGGCATCACGGGGCATCACCCTGTAACCCAACCCAATGCACGTCGGTAGGCTTGGCCTTCTTCATGTGTTTTTTAAGGGATGGTCTACTGGGAATAATCGCTTGTCATGTGCACCTCATGTAAGAAGGTGTGGTTAGTCCGTTGAATGAAAATAGCTTAGGTAAAGGTAAAAGTTTCATCGCTTAATTATTATTAGCTAAAAACTAAGTGAAAACATGTTTTAAGCTAGAAATGAGGCACAAGTTGCGCCTCTAAGAGCATCTCCAACAATTACCTTATAATTGGACATAATCGTTTTTTTCTGCATTTGGATGAGCTCACTTACATGTGCTTTGATCAACAGAGCATTGCTCGGTTCTTAGTATCACTTCATATTAATAGTTTATTAAATAACTAACTTATACCTTTTCTCGAGCCTAAAAGTTACGTAATGGCATCATTTGTCGTTATTCTAGCTAAGGTCGTTGGCACATTAAGTACTTGCATTATTTGCCTTAGCACGAATGCAACCATACCTAACTACATTCCATATTAGTATCATACCGGATCTGTAACGCTTCGTTGGGTTGGATTTGGCAGGAGCCATGGCATCACAAGGGCGACAATAAGTGTGAGCGGATGGCGGTGATGTCTACTACGCAACTTTATTCTTATAGACTCGTGTTGGGCCTCAAAGCACGGATTTTTGTAGGACAGTAACAAATTTTTCTCAAGTGGATGACCTATCAATCTGTGGGAGACGTAGGATGAAGATGGTCTCTCTTAAACAACCCTGCAACCAAACAACAAAGAGTCTCTTGTGTCCCCAACACACCAAATACAATGATAAATTGTATAGGTGCACTAGTTCGGCGAAGAGATGGTGATACAAGTGTAGTAATGATAGTAGATATTGTTTTTTGTAATAGGAACAATGAAAAAACAGTAAGGTAGCAAGTAACAAACGTGAGCACAAACAGTATTGCAATGCTTGAAAATGAGGCCTAGGATCTATACTTTCGCTAGTGCAATCTCTCAACAATGCTAATATAATTGGATCATATAACCATCCCTCAACGTGTGATGAAGAATCACTCCAAAGTTCTTATCTAGCGGAGAACATAAGACAGATTTTTTTGTAGGGTATGAAACCACCTCAAGTTATCCTTTCCGACCGATCTATCCAAGAGTTTGTACTAAAATAACACCAAGTTATCCTTTCCGATCAATCTATCTAAGAGTTCGTACTAAAATAACACCAAATGATACACATCAACCAACTCTAATGTCATCTAGATACTCCAATCACTGCGCGTATCCATGAATAGATTATACGATATGCATCAAACAACTTCAGATTCATAATACTCAATCCAACACAAAGAACCTCAAAGAGTGCCCCAAGATTTCTACCGGAGAAACAAAGACGAGAACATGCATCAACCCCTATGCATAGATTACCCCAATGTCACCTCAGGAATCCGTGAGTTTCGTGCCAAAACACATATCAAGTGAATCAATATGATACCCCATTGTCACCACGGGTATTCATAGAAAGACATACATCAAGTGCTCTCAAATCCATAAAAGTATTCAATACGATAATAACGAAATCTCAAAGGGGAAACTCAATTCATCACAACAAGGTAGAGAGGTGAAAACACCATCTGATCCAACTATATTAACAAAGCTCGCGATACATCAAGATCGTGCCAAATCAAGAACACGAGACAGAGATTAAACAAATAGCTACTGGTACAAACCCTCAGCCCCGAGGGTGGACCACTCCCTCCTCTTCATGGTGGCCTCCAGGATGTTGAAGATGGCCATCAGTGATGATTTCCCCCTCTAGCAAGGTGAGGGAATAGGGTCTAGATTGATTTTTCGTGGCTATAGAGGCTTGCGGCGGCGGAACTTCTGAGCTAGGTTAACTTTCGGGGGTTTCTGAATATATAGGATTTTTTGGCGTCGGTTTCACATAAAGATGGGCCTCAGAGGGGCCACTACCCACAAGGGCGCGCCAGGGGGTGGAGCGCCCTGGTGTCTTCTGGGCAGCAGCCCCCCCTCTGGTGGTTCTTTGCTCCATTAATTTTCTTTTCTTCCAAAAAATCATCAAAAAGTTTTGTCCAATTCCGAGAACTTTTATTTCTGCACAAAAAACAACACCACAGTAGTTCTGCTGAAAACAGCGTCAGTCCGGGTTAGCTCCATTCAAATCATACCAAAACCATATAAAATTATTCTAAACATGGCATGAATACTTCATAAATTATACATACGTTGGAGACGTATCAAGCGACGATGCCAACCTCTTGGATATTCCCTTCCCTCCTGGAGGAGCGGATCAGAGCGATGGCCACTGATTACCCATAAGTATAAGGGATCGTTCGTAGCCTTTTTCAATAAGTACGAGTGTTGAACCCAACGAGGAGCTAAAGGTAGAATTAATATTCTCTTCAAGTTCTATCGACCACCGATACAACTCTACGCGCACAAACGTTTGCTTTACCTAGAAACAATTAATAAAACTAAAATCACTCTGTAGGTGTAGTAGGATAAGTTTGCAAGATAACAAAGAACGTGAAAAATAAAAGTTAGGTGCTGTTTTAATAAAAGAACAATTAAGTTAGTATAGCGAGTGTGGAAAAGTGGTGGTAGGATTTGCAGAATTGTCCCTAAGCAATTGGTTAAGTTACTAGACTGATGGCTAGTTTTTTTATATGGGAGAGGCCACTACTAGCATGTCATCCCTTACCTGGAATTCTATGCACTTATGATTCGAACTATTAGCAAGCATACACAACTACGAAAGTTCATGAAGGTAAAACCAACCATACCATTAAGATATATTGGCTCCCTGAGGGAGTCCTGGATTAGGGGGTCCTCGGGTGTCCGGACTGTGTGACGTGGGCCGGACTAATGGGCCATGAAGATACAAGACAGAAGACTTCCTCCCGTGTCCGGATGGGACTCTCCTTGGCATGGAAGGCAAGCTTAGTGTGTGGATACGAATATTCCTTTCACTGTAAACCGACTCTGTACAATCCTAGCCCCCTCTGGAGTCTATATAAACCGGAGGGTTTAGTCCGTAGAGGCAATCATAATCATACATGCTAGACAATTAGGGTTTAGCCATTACGATCTCGTGGTAGATCAACTCTTGTAACCCCTATACTCATCAAAGTCAAGCAAGCAGGACGTAGGGTATTACCTCCATCAAGAGGGCCCGAACCTGGGTAAATCATCGTGTCCCTTGTCTCCTGTTACCATCAATCCTTAGACGCACAGTTCGGGACCCCCTACCCAAGATCTGCCAGTTTTGACACTGACATTGGTGCTTTCATTGAGAGCTCCGCTGTGTCGTCGCCAGAAGGTTCGATGGCTCCATCAGTCATTCACAACAATGCTGCCCTGAGGGAGGTCTTTCTCCCCGGCCAGATCTTTGTGTTCGGTGGCTTCGCACTACGGACCAACTCGCTTGGCCATCTAGAGCAGATCGATAGCTACGCCCCAGGTCACCAGATTAGTTTTGGAAATCTCGATTACGTCGCTGATATCCGAGGAGACTTTATTTTCCAAGGGTTCGCGACCCCAACCTTCGCTCTGGACTTAGATCTGGAGCGCGTCTCCAGGTCCGAAGACGGGATTCCCAAGCTCGCCGGACTCTTTGCGGCTATTAAGCCTAGTACGTGAGAGTCGGAGGAAGCATCATCACCGGCAATCATCATGAAGCCAAACACTTCTCCGAACACTGACCCCGAACCCTCGGAGTCAGCATCGTGTGAGCTCGGCCAAAGAGTCCCCCCCACCGTACCCCACAAACTCCCTTCTCCCTGGTCAAACCTCGCCTCTAAGCGAGGCTCTGGACTTAATGCGATCCCTCGTCATTATAGAGGGCAACGTCCGAACTACGCCCAGCCCGGACTAGGGGCTGAGAGCGGGGAATTTTACGTCCCACCAACCACCCACTTCATAGCCACTGTTGAGGACTTAACCGATATGCTCGATTACGGCTCCGAAGACATCGACGGTATGGACGACGATGCCGGAGAAGAGCAGGCCCAAAACCCGCCGTTTACCGGACGCTGGACGGCCACCTCTTCATATGACGTGTACATGGTGGATACATTCAAAGGGGGTAACGACGATAACGAGAAAAATCCAGTCGAGGATACACCTCCTGAGATACAGCCAAAGCGCCAACGTCAGCGGCGCCACTCTAAATCACGCCATGGAAAAGACAGCAATATCGGCACCGGAGACATCAATACTCCGGACGATGCCGAAGACCAAGAAAACCCCATCGGGCCAACATCCGAACAGGACGACCGGGAGGACGGGCAAATTGATCCCGACAAGCAAGCAAGGAACGAAGACTCGGAGGACAACAACTATCTGCCACTCTCCGAGGATGACGTGAGCCTCGACGATGAGGATTTTATCGTGCCAGAGGAACCCCTGGAGCAAGAGCGCTTCAAGCGCCGGCTAATAGCCACGGCTAGAAGCCTAAAAAAGAAATAGCAACAGCTGCAAGCTGACCAAGATCTGCTCAACGACAGATGGACTAATGTCTTGGCAGCCGAAGAGTACGGCCTCGAACGCCCAACAAAGAGTTACCCGCGGTGTAAACCGCTACCCCAATTCGACGACGAGGCGCCGGAGCCCATACTGCTCGCACATAACGCGGCCGACGGACCCAACCGACCACCACGTGGCCAGGGCAGAACAGCAACTCAGGCTGAACACCAGCCCGCTCCACCTCGCCGTAAAAGCAGAGAAACAACGGCTTGAGGGTATACATACGACCTATGACAAGACCTGGAAAATAAAACAGGTCAAACCAAATCAATCTATGGATCATGGGGGCACTCCCCGGCGCGATAAGACGGTTACCAACCCCAGCGCGTCAAATATAACCACGCCCCAATCGAAAACCACATACGGACTTCATCCGAACTGCGCCGTGACACAGCCCGATATAGGGGCGCCACACACCCCCTATGCTTCACCGATGAGGTAATGGAGCACCAGTTACCAGAAGGGTTCAAACCCATGAACATTACAGATCCCACAGTATGGATTGAAGACTTTCTTCTCCACATCCACATGGCTCGCGGTGACGATCTACACGCCATTAAATACCTTCCCCTCAAACTTAAGGGACCAGCACAGCACTGGCTGAACAGCCTACCAGAAAATTCTATTGGTAGTTGGGAGGACCTGGAGGATGCATCCAGAGACAACTTTCAGGGTACCTATGTTCGGCCCCCAGATGCTGATGACCTTAGCCACATAATCCAGCAACCCGGGGTATCGGCCCGACAGCTTTGGACAAGGTTCCTAATCAAAAAGAACCAGATTGTGGATTGTTCGGACGCAGAAGCCCTTGCGTCCTTCAAGCATAGCGTCCGAGACGTGTGGCTCGCCCGACACCTCGGCCAAGAAAAGCCGAAGTCCATGGCAGCCCTCACCACACTTATGACCCGTTTTTGCGCGGGAGAAGACAGTTGGCTTGCTCGCAGAAGCAACAGCACCAGCGACCCTGGTACCTTCGAAACCAGGGATAGCAATGGCAAGCCACGACGCGACAAGCACAAGCATCGAAACAACAATGAAGGAACACAAGACACGGCGGTTAACGCCGGATTCAGCGGCTCCAAACCCGGTCAACGGAAAAAGCCATTCAAGGCAAATAGAGATGGCCCATCCAGTCTAGATAGAATACTTGATCCGCCTTGCCAAATTCATGGCACCCCCAATAACCTGCCAATCACACCAATAGAAATTGTTGGGTCTTCAAACAAGCCAGCAAGCTTAACGCCGAACACAAGGGAAAGGGGTCACCAAGCGATGACGATGACCAAGATCCCCGTCAGCCGAACACAGGGGGACAGAAGCAATTTCCCCCCGAGGTATGATACGTCTCCGTCGTACCTACTTTTCCAAACACTTTTGCCCTTGTTTTAGACTCTAACTTGCATGATTTGAATGGAACTAACCCGGACTGACGCTGTTTTCAGCATAATTGCCATGGTGTTATTTATGTGCAGAAACAAAAGTTCTCGGAATGACCTGAAACTTCATGGAGATTATTTTTGGAAATAATAAAAAATACTAGCAAAAGATCAAGACCAGGGGGCCCACACCCTATCCATGAGGGTGGGGGCGCACCTGCCCCCCTGGGCGCGCCCCCTACCTCGTGGGCCCCCTGGAGCTCCTCCGACCTCAACTCCAACTCTATATATTCATGTTCGGAGAGAAAAAAATAAGGGAGAAAGATTCATCGCGTTTTATGATATGGAGCCGCCGCCAAGCCCTAAACTCTCTCGGGAGGGCTGATCTGGAGTCCGTTTGGGGCTCCGAAGAGGGGAATCCGTCGCCATCGTCATCATCAACCATCCTCCATCACCAATTTCATGATGCTCACCGCCGTGCGTGAGTAATTCCATCGTAGGCTTGCTGGACGGTGATGGGTTGGATGAGATTTATCATGTAATCGAGTTAGTTTTGTTAGGTTTGATCCCTAGTATCCACTATGTTCTGAGATTGATGTTGCTATGACTTTGCTATGCTTACTGCTTGTCACTAGGGCCCGAGTGCCATGATTTCAGATCTGAACCAATTATGTTTTCATGAATATATGTGAGTTCTTGATCCTATCTTACAAGTCTATAGTCACCTACTATGTGTTATGATCCGGCAACCTCGAAGTGACAATAATCGGGACCACTTCCGGTGATGACCGTAGTTTGAGGAGTTCATGTATTCACTATGTGTTAATGCTTTGGTCCAGTACTCTATTAAAAGGAGGCCTTAATATCCCTTATTTCCGCTAGGACCCCGCTGCCACGGGAGGGTAGGACAAAAGATGTCATGCAAGTTCTTTTCCATAAGCATGTATGACTATATTTGGAATACATGCCTACATTACATTGATGAATTGGAGCTAGTTTTGTGTCACCCTAGGTTATGACTGTTACATGATGAACCGCATCCGACATAATTCTCTATCACCGATCCATTGCCTATGAGCTTTCCATATATTGTTCTTTGCTTATTTACTTTTCCGTTGCTATTGTTATCATCACTACAAAATACCAAAACATTACTTTTGCTACCGTTACTTTTGCTATCGTTACCACTACTATCATATTACTTTGCTACTAAACACTTTGCTGCAGATACTATGTTTCCAGGTGTGGTTGAATTGACTCCGCTAATACTTGAGAATATTCTTTGGCTCCCCTTGTGTCGAATCAATAAATTTGGGTTGAATACTCTACCCTCGAAAATTGTTGCGATCCCCTATACTTGTGGGTTATCAAGATTATTTTCTGGCGCCGTTGCCGGGGAGCATAGCTCTATTCTTTGAGTCACTTGGGATTTATATCTGCTTATCATTATGAAGAACTTGAGAGATCCAAAAACCAAGATTTATCCCTCAACTACGAGGGGAGGTTAGGAACTGCCATCTAGCTCTGCACTTGATTCAACTTCTGTTTTGAGTAAGCTTGCGACACCTAAACCTGCTTCGGCTATTGATTCTGATATGTCGCATATTATTGATGATGCCACTTCTGCTATGCATGATACTTATGATGAAACTACTTCTATGCTTGGTACAACTGTGCCACTTCGTGAATTTCTTGATGAACAACTTGCTAGGGCTAGAGAGAATGAAATTATTGAAACTGATAAATACTCATGAAAGTGATTATGAAGGCTCTCCTAATAAATATGAATTACCTATTGTGCCTGAGGGCTATGTTATGGATGAAGAAACTAAAATAGACTTTCTTGCTTGCAATGATAGAAGTGATCTTAAGAAATTATTAGCTAAGCTTAAACAAAAAAACTCTGAATGCTAGAATGAAATATGATCCTGCTTATGCTACTTCACCTATCTTTGTTACTGATAAGGATTATGAATTCTCTATTGATCCTGATATAATTACTTTGGTTGAATCTGATCCTTTTTATGGCTATGAATCTGAAACTGTTGTGGCACATCTTACTAAATTAAATGATATAGCTACCCTGTTCACTAATGATGAGAGAACTCGCTACTTTTATATCCTTAAAATATTCCCGTTCACATTAAAGGGTGATGCTAAGATATGGTTTAATTCTCTTGATCCTGGTTGTGTGCGTAGTCCCCAGGATATGATTTATTACTTCTCTACTAAATATTTCCCTGCTCATAAGAAACAAGCTGCCTTAAGGGATATATATAATTTTGTGCAAATTGAAGAAGAGAGTCTCCCACAAGCTTGGGGGAGGCTTCTCCAATTACTTAATGCTTTGCCTGATCACCCTCTTAAGAAAAATGAAATACTTGATATCTTTTATAATGGACTAACCGATGCTTCCATAGATTACCTGGATAGTTGTGCTGGTTCTGTTTTCAGGGAAAGAACACCGGATGAAGCTGAAATTCGATTGAATAATATGTTGACAAATGAAAATAATTGGACACTTCCTGAGCCAACTCCCGAGCCTATTCCTAAACCAACTCCGAAGAAAAGGGGTGTTCTATTTCTCAGTCCTGAAGATATGCAAGAGGCAAAGAAATCCATGAAAGAAAAGGGTATTAAAGCTGAAGATGTTAAGAATTTACCTCCTATTGAAGAAATACATGGTCTTAATTTACCGCCCGTTGAAGAAATATATGGTTTTAATCCATCACCTATTGAAGAAACACATGGTCTTGATAACCTGACGCAGGTAGTAAAGGTAAATTCTCTCTATAGATATGATAAAGCTGAAATCCCATTTACTAAGTTTGCTAGCCCATGCTTAGATGAGTTTGATAGATTTATGGTTAAGCAAGAAGACTTCAATGCTTATTTTGGTAGAGAATTAAAACGTAGTGCTGATATGCTTGAACACTTGGGTGATTATATGGCCAATGTCAAAGGTGAACTTAAACTTATTAGTAAACATGCTTCTATGGTTACCACTCAAGTAGAACAAGTACTTAAAGCTCAAAATGATTTGCTCAATGAATTGAATAGTAAGAATAAGGACTATGTTGTTAGAGTGGCCACTAGAACTGGTAAAATGGCTCAGGAACCTTTGTGCTGAAGGCCACCCTAGGAGAATTAAGAAAGATTCTCAGAATAATATAGATGCACCCAGTCCTTCTAAAAGGAAGAAAAAGAAAAATGACAGGACTGTGCATGCTTCTAGTGAACCTATTGCTGAAACACCCGAGAATCCAAATGATATTTCTATTTCTAATGCTGAAACACAATCTGGTAATGAACATGAAACTAGTGATAATGTAAATGATAATGTTCATGTTGATGCTCAACCTAGTAATGACAATGATATAGAAATTGAACCTGGTGTTGATCTTGATAACCCACAATCAAAGAATCAACGTTATGATAAGAAAGACTTTGTTGCTAGGAAACACAGTAAGGAAAGAGAGCCTTGGGTTCAGAAACCCATGCCTTTTCCTCCCAAACCATCCAAGAAAAATGATGATGAGGATTTTGAGCGCTTTGCTAAAATGATTAGACCTATCTTTTTGCGTATGCGATTAACTGATATGCTCAAAATGAATCCTTATGCTAAGTATATGAAAGATATTGTTACTAATAAAAGAAAGATACCGGAAGCTGAAATTTCCACCATGCTTGCTAATTATACTTTTAAAGGTGGAATACCAAAGAAAGTTGGAGATCCAGGAGTACCCACTATACCATGCTCCATTAAAAGAAACTATGTTAAAACTGCTTTATGTGATCTTGGAGCCGATGTTAGTGTTATGCCTCTCTCTTTATATCATAGACTTGATTTGAATAAGTTGACACCTACTGAAATATCTTTGCAAATGGCTGATAAATCAACTGCTATACCTGTCGGTATTTGTGAGGATGTGCCTGTTGTGGTTGCTATCGTTACTATTTTAACGGACTTTGTTATTATTGATATTCCCGAGGACGGTAGTATGTGTATTATTCTTGGAAGACCCTTTTTGAATACTGCACGGGCTGTTATTGATTGCACTAAAGGCAATGTCACTTTTCATGTTAATGGCAATGAGCATACGGCACACTTTTCGAGGAAACAACCTCAAGTCCACAGTATCAATTCTATTGGAAAAATTCTATCGATTATTTTTGGAGGTTTTGAATTTCCTCTTCCTACTGTCAAGAAGAAATATGATATTCTTATTGTTGGGGATGTGCATACCCCCATTGAGGTAACCTAGTGTTATTTGAAAATTCTCCGGTTCCATGTTATTCGGAATGAGTTTGTTAACAAGACTTGATCAACCTTGTTAATGGATTCCTATTGATGATCATGAGATGGACGAATTTAGAAAACACAACTCTTTGTACCCTCCTTTTACTTTCTATTATTTATATTAAATAAAGCAAAAATAGTAATTTCTGTCTGTTTTCTGATTATCCGTGCAATATAAAAATAACCCAAAAATAAAAGTTCTCCAAATGCCCTGAAATTTAAATATGATTTTTTCTGGAATATTTGAGAATATTTGGCACTGAGAACACAACAGGGGGGCATCCACCTGGCCACGAGGGTGGAGGGCGCGCCCCCTGCCTCATGGGCCCACAGTGGCCCTCCTCCACTTATTCCTGCACCCACACACTCCTTCTTCCTCCCACAAACACCATTATCCAGCTCAAGCACGAGTTCTAGCTCATTTTGCTGTGATTTTCGATCTCCTTGCTCAAAGCATCTCTCACAAAACTGCTTTGGGGGATTGTTCCTGTTGGGGAACGCAGTAATTTCAAAATTTTCCTACGCACACACAGGATCATGGTGATGCATAGCAACGAGAGGGGAGAGTGTTGTCCACGTACCCTCGTAGACCGAAAGCGGAAGCATTAGCACCAACGCGGTTGATGTGGTCGTACGTCTTCACGATCCGACCGATCCAAGTACCGAACGCACGGCACCTCCGAGTTCAGCACACGTTCAGCTCGATGACGTCCCACAAACTCCAATCCAGCAGAGCTTCGAGGAAGAGTTTCCGTCAGCACGACGGCGTGATGACAGTGATGATGATGCTACCGATGCAGGGCTTCACCTAAGCACCGCTACGATATCATCAAAATGGATTATGGTGGAGGGGGTGTGACACCCTCGATTCAATCGTACACTAATCATACACGCAAATGTGTACGATCAAGATCAAGGACTCACGGGAAGATATCACAACACAACTCTAGACACAAATTAAAATAATACAAGCTTTATATTACAAGCCAGGGGCCTCGAGGGCTCGAATACATAAGCTAGAATACAGAAGAGTCAGCGGAAGCAACAATATCTGAGTACAGACATAAGTTAGACAAGATTGCCTTAAGAAGGCTAGCACAAAAGCAACAACGATCGAAAAGGCAAGGCCTCCTGCCTGGGAGCCTCCTAACTACTCCAAGTCGTCAGCGGTCTTCACGTAGTAGTAGGCATCCTGCGGGTAGTAGTAGTCATCAGTGGCGTCGTCTGGCTCCTAGGATCCGTCATCTAGTCGCAACAATCGGGTATGGGGGAAAAAGAAGTAGCAAAGCAACCGTGAGTACTCATCCAAAGTACTCGCAAGACTTACATCAGATCTAAACTAAGTATGCATCTGTATCAAAGGAATGGGTTGTATCTGTGGACTAAACTGCAGAATGCCAGAAGGGAAGGGAAAAGCCTAGCCTATCAAAGACTAGCATCTTCTGGGAACCACCATCTTGCAGCAACAGGAGGGAGTAGAGTAGCATATAGTAAAGTAGTAGTAATGTTATCAACCTCGGCCAGAGATCCTTTCTCGACTCCCTGCGAGAAAGCAATCCCAGAGCCATACTATCCAAGTGTCAACACATTCCAAATCTCATCAACATCCAGTTCTAGCTGTATTGATCGGGATACAACTCCAAGTGTCTGTTACCGTAGGACAAGCTATCGATAGATGTTTTCTTCCCTGCAGGGGTGCACCAACTTACCCACCATGCTCGATTAACTCCGGCCGGACACACTTTCCTAGGTCATGCCCGGCCCCGGCCAAACAATACGCCGCAACCCGACCTAAGCTTAATAGAGAGGTCAACACGCCGGACTAAACCTATGCCCCCAGGGGTCATGGGCCATCTCCCCGAGAACTCCTGCATGTTGCGTACGCGGCTGGTGAGCAGACCTAGCTACCTCCTTCAACAAGGAAGGAGCTTAACAGTCCAACCCGGCACACGCCGCTCAGTCGCTAACGTCTATTAAGCTTCAGCTGATGCATATGACGCAGAACGCCCATACAATGCCCATGTGATGGTTAGTGCTATCAGGCCAGAGGCCCCACGGATCAAATATCCAAATCGTAGTGGATTAGGAGCACGCGGTAACGAGCAGACACTCAGGATCGATGTGACCCCGTCGCCCCATCTCGAGTACTTGCAGCAAGGGCTAAGAATGCCCGACCACGCCTCGTAAGTATCTCGCGGGCACCTTCCAGGTCAACCCGACTCCACATCACTCGTTATTAAGCTCGCGCGGGTACCCCTGGTCGACCCGTCTTTAGTAACATGGCTCGGTGTAAATTCATAGTAACCATAGTAATTGTGTGTCTAACACCAAGGGGAGAACCCGAGGAATCACCCCCGGTGAATCCCACTCGATGTTATCATCAAGGTGATCGTAAGAGGATCCACCCTCGAGGTTCACACTTGAGGGGTTGCACGACAGAGCGGTAACGGAAGTGGTTAAGGAGGAAATCACCCTCGATGACCTCGACCGTATAGCTACACTACAGAGATCTCATCAGGAGTGATGTAAGAGGTTCCACCCTCGGCACTCGATGGTAACTCTACATAGTTGTACAACTAGGGGGGTGATGTGCGGTGTCGGGGCCTGGACGTCGATCATGTTGATCGAGTCATCGAACATAAAGCGGGGTAATTGGGACAAGGTGGGGTCACTGATGGATCTCTAACCAACCTATACTAAGCAGTTTAGGATAAGTAGGTAAGGTATAAAAGCAGGTAACAACAACAAGCTATGCATCAGAGTAGGATCATACAGAAATCAGCAGCAGTTCTAATGCAAGCATGAGAGGGAAAGAAATAGGCGACATCGGAATGCTCAAGGGGAGTTTGCTTGCCTAGTTGCTCAGACAAGAAGGAGGGGTCGTCGGCGACGTAGTCGATCACAGCGGCATCATCTGTCTCGGGGTCTACCGGAGAGAAGAGGGGGAAGAAACAATAAATACAGAGCAAACAATGCATCACAAGGCACAACATGATGACGGGTAGAGCTAGGGTTGCCCTAACGTAGTACTACACGTTGCAGACTGAGGGGATAAACATCCGAGGATGAATTCCCGGCATTAGGCGGATTCCGGACAAATGAAAGAGAGGGGACGGTTCCATGTTCAACATGCTAGGGGAATGTGACAGATGAACGGACCGCGTATTCGGATTCGTCTTGTTGTTCTGAGCAACTTTCATGTAGAAAACATTTTTATCCGAGCTACGGTTTAATTACTATGAATTTCTAAAGTTTAAAGCCTTTTCTGGAATTATTTAAATTAATAGAAAAGGAATTATGACATCAGTATGACATAGGTGTGATGTCAGCAGTCAACAGTCCGGTTGAGTGGTCAAAGCTGACCAATGGGGCCACTGGGACCCAGATGTCAGCCTCTGCTGGCTTAACAGTGGATTAACTAAACTAACAGGGTCAATTAGGGGAGTGGGCCCCGGGCGTCAGTGAGTGTTTTAGGTTAACTAATCGTTTTTATTTATAAAACATTATGAGACTAATATAACAGAGGGGGGCCCACATGTTAGTGGCTGGGGTTGCCCAGTCAGCACGTTGACTGGGTCAACCCAGTCAACGGGGACCCTAGGGCCCACTAGTTAGCGACCCAGGGGAGGGGCCCATCGAGCCACGTAGATGGCCGGTGTCGGAGTTGCTCCGGTGGCCTCCCGCGGCAGCGAGCTCGCCGGAGACGTTCGGAAAATCGCTACGGGCACCATTTCGCGCGGTTTTGCTTGTGTTCGAACGAGGGCTCAACGCCGCGTCGCGTGGTGTGGTCGGTTAGGCTCGCGACCGGCCGAAAATACGTCGACGACGAGTGGAGGTAGCGGTGGGGTTTGGGACCTCGTCGGGATCGCGCTACGGGGGTCGACAAGGTGGGCAGGCGGCACAGGCGGCCTCGGCGGGCTGCACTGAGCACGTTCCCGTGCTCAGGCGAGCATGGCAACGACGGCGGCTAGCTGCTCGGCGGAGCCGAGCTCGGCCATGGCGGCGCGGTGGCTACGGTAGCGCAAGAGGCTAGGGGAGCGAGGGGAGAAGAAGCGGGGCTCACCGGGCGGCACACACGGTGGCCCTCGGAGGTTTAGGAGCTGCAGTGCAGTGGATCGACGCCGGCGAGCTCCTGTGATCCGAAGTGGAAGACGAGGCCGGGGGAGCGTTCGGAGGCGCCCGGCGTCTTGCGGCTCGTCGGGGAGGCGTAGCCGAGGGAGGCGGAGCGGTTGGACAGGTCGGCGAGGCAAATGGGTCTTGGTGGCCGCGAGGACGACGGAGAACAGCGGCGACCGCGTCGGTCTCCTCTCCAGAACGAAGGAGAGGGAGAGGAGAGAGCTGGATCTGGGGGAGGAGAGATGCAAGTGGGGGTGGGGAGGCGTTCCGAGGCGCGCTCGTGGCGGCCTTATCCCCTCCGCGGCGCGCGCTGTAGCGACGGAGCCGGTGAGTTGGTCCGGCGGGAACGGGCGCCCGGCTCGGGTCAGGGGAACAGGGGGAAGAGAGAGTTGACCGGGGGGAGTGGGCCACTAGGCCGGCTCGAGTGGGCCGAGGCCCACTGGGAGGCCAGGGGCTCTGGCCCTTTCCTTTTTTTTTGCTTTCCCCTTTTCTTTTCTAGTTTAGCTATTTTAGGCCACCTACACATTTTGCAAAAATGTTGGTTCACCACCAATATTACCAGAAGAATACTTTCCACATGATGAACATTTTAGTTTTCCTGTTTGAGCATTTTGAATTTCACACAAAATTTGAATTTGAATTAAACTGGAATTTGAAAGAGAGAGGAGACAAAGATGATCAAGCAATTGTTTAGCAAAATAATTAACTTAACCCCAGGGGTTACTGTAGCATCATTACACTGGGGTGTTTCAACTCTCCTCTAAAAGAAATTCTCGTCTCGAGAATTAAGAGGTAGAAGGGAACAGGTCGGGGTATTCAGCCCGGAGGTTATCTTCACGCTGCCAAGTGGCTTCATCTTTAGTATGATTCGACCATTGCACCTTGAGGAACTTGGTAGCCTTCTGGCGGGTTCGACGTTCAGCTTCATCAAGAATGCGGATCAGATGCTCTTTGTATGTGAGATCATCTTGAACTTCAATCAATTCCGGATCCACTTCACGTTCCAGATCCTTGAAGAATCAACGAAGTTGCGACACGTGAAAGACGTCATGGACGTGAGAGAACTGAGGTGGCAACTCTAATTGATAAGCCACCAGTCCACGATGGGCGAGAATGCGGAAGGGACCAATGTAGCGAGGAGCTAGCTTGCCCTTGACTCCGAATCGATGGGTGCCTATCAAAGGAGTGACACGCAGATAAGCTCGTTCACCAGGTTGATAAGTTGAACCCCGGTGTTTCCGGTCATAGTTGCTTTTCTGGCAGGACTGGGCCACCTTGAGATTATCCCGGACAATTCGAACCTGCTCTTCAGCTTGTTGAATAATGTCTGGACCAATGAGCATCCGTTCCCCAGTTTCTGACCAATTCAGAGGGGTTCAAAACTTACGTCCATAAAGCACTTCAAAGGGTGCCATTTTCAAGATGGCTTGATAACTGTTGTTATAAGAGAACTCCACATAAGGGAGAGATTCTTCCCACTTCTTGCCGAAAGAAATAACACAAGCCCGAAGCATGTATTCAAGGATTTGATTGACTCACTCGACTTGGCCTTGGGATTGGGGATGACAAGCAGTGCTCCAGATTATATGAGTTCCCATTGCCTCTTGGAAACTATCCCAGAACTTTGAAGTGAATATACTTCCGCGTTCTGAACTGATCTCCTTCGGAATGCCGTGGAGTGACACAATTTTGGAGATATACAAGTTTGCTAATTGACTAGCAGTGATAGTCTCCTTGACTGATAGAAAGTGAGCAACCTTCGAGAATTGGTCGATGACGACAAAGATAGCATTGTTACCTTTTTGAGACTTGGGAAGGCCAGTGACGAAGTCCATTTGGATCTTATCCCACTTCTATTCAGGAATCGGAAGCGGTTGTAGAAGTCCAGCCGGTTTCTGATGTTCTGCTTTGCGCGACGACAAATGTCACATTCTTTAATATATCGAGCAATGTCTTGCTTCATATTAGACCACCAATACTTCTGACGGATGTCTAGATACATCTTGATACTTCCCGGATGAATAGAGAGAGGGGTGTCATGTGCTTCTTTCATCGCCTTCACTGTCATAAGCTCGAATCGGGGCACTACAATGCGATCTCTAAAGTATAAGGTTCCATCTTCACCAAGTGAGAAATCTCTGGATTTCTCTAAGGCAAGATCCTTTTTCATCAGATCAACATGAGCATCTTTGGCTTGACCGGACTTGATTGCTTTCAGAAGAGTTGGTTCCAAGACAAGGTTATTCAGAGAACCCTGTGGAACTACTTGAAGGTTCAGCTTGCATAGCTCCTCATAAAGGCGGGGTTGAGCTTTGTAGACCTGGTGATTATTGCAATAAGACTTACAGATCAGGGCATCAGCCATTACATTAGCCTTGCCAGGGGTATAGGATATACCGCAGTTGTAGTCAGCAATAGCTTCCATCCATCGCTGCTAACGGAGGTTCAGATCTAGCTGAGTAAACATGTACTTCAGACTCTGATGATTGGTGAAGATCTCGCAACGATTACCAAGAAGGTATTGTCGCCATAGCTTCAGTGCAAAGATAACCGCAGCAAGCTCGAGGTCATGAACTGGGTAGTTCTCTTCGTGAAGACGCACTTGACGGGAGGCATAAGCAATCACTTTGCGCTCTTGCATTAGGACACAACCTAATCCTTGACATGAAGCATCGCAATAGATGACAAAGTCCTTGCGAGAATCAGGGGGAGCAAGCACTGGGGCAGATGTCAGCTTGTCTTTGAGTGCCTAGAAACTTTCCTGACATTTGTCTGTCCAAACGAACTCAACGCCTTTGTGAAGCAGATTGGTCAGTGGCTTGGCAATCTTGGAGAAGTTCTCGACAAAGCGACGACAATAGCTGGCAAGACCGAGAAAGCTTCTGACTTGCTTGACAGTCTTCGGAGGGGTCCAGTCAAGAATAGCCTGAACGCGCTTTGGGTTGACGGCAATACCATCCTTGGAGATGACATGACCAAGGTAGGTGACTTCAGGAAGCCAGAGTTCGCACTTGGAATACTTGGCATAAAGTTGATGTTCTCGAAGCTTCTCTAGAACAAGTCGAAGATGTTCATCATGTTCTTCTTTGTTCTTCGAATATACCAGAATATCATCCAGATAGACTACGACGAACTTTTCGAGGTAATCCATGAATATGTAGTTCATCAGACGAGAGAATGTGGCTGGAGCATTGGTCAAGCCAAAAGACATGACGGTGTACTCGTAAGAACCATAACGAGTGACGAATGTGGTCTTTGGAATATCCTCTTCACGAACACGGATCTGGTGGTAACCCAACCTCAAGTCGAGTTTAGAGAATATTGATGAACCAGCCAGTTCATCATACAGATCATTGATCCGAGGAAGCGGATATTTGTTCTGAATTGTAGCTTCGTTGATAGGACGATAGTCTTGGACCAAACGATTCGTTCCATCCTTCTTCTTCACAAAGAGAGAAGGTGCTCCCCAAGCTGTGGAACTTGGACGAATGAAACCACTGCGAAGAGATTTGTCGATTTCCTCCTTAAGTTCAAGGAGTTTGTGAGGCGGCATCTTGTAGGGTCGTTTGGCAATAGGAACGGTGCCTGGTTTCAAGTCGATGACGAACTCGACAGCCCGGGCAGGAGGTATTCCTGGAAGTTCTTCTGGAAAGACATCTAGGAAGTCGCGAACAACTGGAATCTTTTCAATTCCCTCAAGAGGTGTTGCGTTCAACGCATTCAAGACATAAAGTCGTGCTTCAGCGTTTTGACCAAGTTGAGCATGGTAGCTTACTATTTCCTCAGAAGGATGTAGGAGATGAACGACTTTGGTGGCACAAACGATGGAGGCAGTATGTGCTTTCAACCATTCCATTCCTAGAATGAGGTCAATATTGGAAGACTCCAGAATAATGGGGGAAACAAGAAATTCCAACCCTTCAATCTCAATGGGAGCGTCGCGATCAATCATGGTAGTTTGACATCGGCTCGCAGGGGTGCGTACCACAATCGGAGTGTTCATGGGCTCGCATCGAATGTCGTGTGCATATGCAAAATTTTCTGACATGAATGAATGTGATGCTCCTGAATCGAATAAAACAGAAGCCGGTACTGAATTTATGAGAAGAGTACCCATCACAGTGGCGGGCTGGTCTTGAGCTTCATTCAGATCAACATGATTAGCCTGACCACGACCATAAGGTCTGGCATTGTTGTTGTGGGGCTGGTTGTTACGACCAGTTGAAGGAAAAGCCAGCTGGTTCCTTTTTTGATTGCACTCTTTGGCAAGGTGACCTGGACGGCCACATCTGAAGCACATACCATCATTGGGATTGGTAGCAGGCGCTTGGGGTGGTGCAGTCCGAAGAGGCTGCCTTGTTGGCGGAGGAGGCAAACGAGGTGCAGCATGGGACTGTCTTGGTGCAGGTGCAGCTGGATGATACATGTTGTGGGGAATCCATATCCGACGCTTCTGCACTGACGGGCCCCAAGATGAGCCAGCATCACGGCTGCGCCTAAGGGATCCCTGGTGTTCCTGAAGACCAGTCTCAACCTGAATAGCCTTGTTCACTAAGGTGGCGAAGTCGGCAAAGTCATGAGCGAGCAGTGCCAACTTAATATCAGGGTGAAGTCCATCACATAACTTTTCTTGCCTACGAGTATCAGTTGCAATGTCTTCTTCAGCATAACGAGACAAGTCCAGAAATTCCCGCTGATAAGCATCTACAGTATTGTTGCCTTGGGTGAGGTTGCGGAAATCTCGCTTCTTCCTGTCCATGATTCCCTGAGGAATGAAGCGGGCACGGAAGGCTGCTTGGAAATCTGGCCAAGTGATGACCGTTCCAGTAGGCAGGGTACGCCTATGGTTGTCCCACTATTGAGCAGCGGGACCCTTCAGAAAGAAAGATGCAAAGGTGACGTAGCTAGCAGGGGCCACACTAGCAGACTCCATTTGATACGTGATGTCGCGGAGCCAGTCATCAGCATCAAGGGGTTGAGTTGAGCTACGGTAAATAGTTGGGTTGAGACGCATGAAGTCCTGCAGAGTTACTGGGGTTGGCTGTTGATTCATGTTCGGACGAGGAAACTGAGCCATCATTCCTTCCATGAACTGGCGGTTCAGCTCAAATTGTTGCATCATTCCAGCAAAGAATTCGAGCGGTGGTGGATCGTTAGCACCACGGCCATGACCAGCGGGTCTAACCATCCTGCTAACAAGTAATAGGGGGTAGTTCAGCATTGAGCATTTGAAAAAACAAAGGATCATTCATGATGAAACATGCATAATGAAAGAGGTACGATGGATACCAGTTCGTTGTCACGATGACAGTGTGTGTACTATCCAGAATACTATTCTAAGGAAAAACTATGGCTTATCCAGCTTTGGGGTGAATGTTGTCACGGGATCCTAATGTTAGAGTTAGTAAAACCATTTTAACCCAAAGAGAGATCAGAGTCCCAGAGTAAATATCGAGGAGTAAAAGATCCTAATACCACCCATATGGCGACGTGGGCCAGTAAGACACACAACCAATGTTAGTAAAAGTTTTTCAGTGACTAGACTCAACTTCGGCCAAGGAGTTGGAAAGGGGGCTACCTACAGGTAGTCGGCTCTGATACCAACTTGTGACGCCCTCGATTCAATCGTACACTAATCATACACGCAAATGTGTACGATCAAGATCAAGGACTCACGGGAAGATATCACAACACAACTCTAGACACAAATTAAAATAATACAAGCTTTATATTACAAGCCAGGGGACTCGAGGGCTCGAATACACAAGAGTCAGCAGAAGAAACAATATCTGAGTACAGACATAAGTTAGACAAGATTGCCTTAAGAAGGCTAGCACAAAAGCAACAACGATCGAAAAGGCAAGGGCTCCTGCCTGGGAGCCTCCTAACTACTCCAAGTCGTCAGCGGTCTTCACGTAGTAGTAGGCATCCTCCGGGTAGTAGTAGTCATCAGTGGCGTCGTATGGCTCCTGGATCCGTCATCTGGTCGCAACAATCGTGTATGGGGGAAAAAGAAGTAGCAAAGCAACCGTGAGTACTCATCCAAAGTACTCGCAAGACTTACATCAGATCTAAACTAAGTATGCATCTGTATCAAAGGAATGGGTTGTATCTGTGGACTAAACTGTAGAATGCCAGAAGGGAAGGGGAAAGCCTAGCCTATCGAAGACTAGCATCTTCTAGAAACCACCATCTTGCAGCAACAGGAGGGAGTAGAGTAGCATATAGTAAAGTAGTAGTAATGTTATCAACCTCGGCCAGAGATCCTTTCTCGACTCCCTGCGTGAAAGCAATCCCAGAGCCATACTATCCAAGTGTCAACAAATTCCAAATGTCATCACCATCCAGTTCTCATCACAAGTATCCAGTTCTACTTGTATTGATCGGGATACAACTCCAAGTGTCCGTTACCGTAGGATAGGCTATCGATAGATGTTCTCTTCCCTGCAGGGGTGCACCAACTTACCCACCACGCTCGATTAACTCCGGCCGGACAGACTTTCCTGGGTCATGCCCGGCCTCGGCCAAACAATACGCCGCAACCCGACCTAACGTTAATAGAGAGGTCAACACGCCGGACTAAACCCATGCCCCCAGGGGTCATGGGCCATCTCCCCGGGAACTCCTGCATGTTGGCGGCCGGTGAGCAGACCTACCTACCTCCTTCAACAAGGCAGGAGCTTACCAGTCCAACCCAGCGCGCGTCGCTCAGTCGCTGACGTCTATTAAGCTTCGGCTGATGCATACGACGCAGAACGCCCATACAATGCCCACGTGATGGTTAGTGCTATCAGGCCAGAGGCCCCTCGGATCAAATATCCAAACCATAGTGGATTAGGAGCACGCGGTAACGAGCAGAGACTCATGATCGATGTGACCCTGTTGCCCTGTCTCGAGTACTTGCGGCAAGGGCTCAGAATGCCCGGCCACGCCTCGTAAGTATCTCGCGGGCACCTTCCAGGTCAACCCGACTCCACATCACTCGCTATTAAGCTCGCGCGGGTACCCCTCGGGGTCGACCCGTCTTTAGTAACATGGCTCGGTGTAAAGTCATAGTAACCATAGTAATTGTGTGTCTAACACCAAGGGGAAAACCCGAGGAATCGCCCCCGGTGAATCCCACTCAATGTTATTATCAAGGTGAACGTAAGAGGATCCACCCTCGAGGTTTACACTTGAGGGGTTGCACGACAGAGCGGTAACGGAAGTGGTTAAGGAGGAAATCACCCTCGATGACCTCGATCATATAGCTACACTATAGAGATCTCATCAGGAGTGATGTAAGAGGTTCCACCCTCGGCACTCGATGGTAACTCTGCATAGTTGTACAACTAGGGGGGGTGATGTGCGGTGTCGGGGCCTGGATGTCGATCACGTTGATCGAGTCATCGAACATAAAGCGGGGCAACTGGGACAAGGTGGGGTCACTGATGGATCTCTAACCAACCTATACTAAGCAGTTTAGGATAAGCATGTAAGGTATAAAAGCAGGTAACAACAACAGGCTATGCATCAGAGTAGGATCATACTGAAAGCAGTAGCAGTTCTAATGCAAGCATGAGAGGGAAAGAAATAGGCGATATCGGAATGCTCAAGGGGAGTTTGCTTGCCTGATTGCTCAGACAAGAAGGAGGGGTAGTCGGTGACGTAGTCGATCACAGCGGCATCATCGGTCTCGGGGTCTACCGGAGAGAAGAGGGGGAAGAAACAGTAAATACATTGCAAACAATGCATCACAAGGCACTACATGACGACGGGCATGTTAGAATAAATCCGAGGCCATACCGTCGATCCTCCGAGGACCAAGCAATCACACGAGCACGACACCGAGATTTGTTAACGAGGTTCACCATCATGGCTACATCCCCGGGGCTTGACTACGGGCGCTCGTCCCCGTGACACAGTCATAATACCGCACACCGGCCACCCGGGCGCCGGCACACGCCGCTGGCTCCCCCTTGCGCGCCCGTGCTATTATGTTGGCATAGGTTACATCGTGTGTCTACCCCAGCTATATATGAGAGGCCTAGGATACAAGTGTCCTGCTAGGATACAAGTGTCCCCCGCTATATATGAGAGGCCTAGGATACAAGTGTCCTGCTAGGACACGACTCCATATCCTATATAAACACAATACAACTACAAGTCCAACTGTAACCTACCTTGTACACTATATTCGACACAACTCCAGCAAACTCCACCTTGGCAAATATTCTCCACCACCTTGAATTCGTCAATGCGTCAAACTTCCATGTACATTGGACTTGAGCTTATCCCATGAGCACCGCTGCTACTCGAAAGACTCCATATGACTCCACCTGCAACTTGTAGTCCCTTCTTTTCTTGACCACATTCAACGCTCGAGCAAAATTAAGTTCCTTGTTACTCTAGGTGCTCCCAACTTCCAGAGTATCAGTCCAATGTCATCACACACTGATCACTGACCTGCGTGAAAGTGAACAACTCACATATTGGGTGTGACACATAAGAGTTACCTGAACTCAACATCACCGCTCCTTTCTTGACCGTCTATCTGAAACTTGAAGGAATTTCACCGTTGCTTGTAGTCATCCCAAGTGAAATTCGCAGTTGTCTCACCACATGTATGACCACCAGAGCCCTGGCCCGTCTCCATGTCCGTGCATACCGCACGCCTTGCCGCTATTACCGCGTCGAGCCTCCGCTGTCCCGGTCAAGTCTCAAGGGTCGCGAAACCACACCACTCAACCCCCACTGCAGAGTACCACCGATCATCACCGACCGATGACGAGTTTCATGCTTCCATTAGACCACTGGGCTTTAGTCCGAACTACGTGTCACTCGCTTTTCCCCGCTGAATAGGCTTTGACTCTCTGAGCTCTTACGCCGTAGCCCCTCAATCAGCACCAAGTGAAGTCTGCCGTCCGACCTCAGCTCCACCTTCAACACGACTCCATGGTAGATGATCAGTCCACCCCCGCGCCTCATCGACTTCAAGCTCCGTGTAGACAACACCTTGAATCAACCCCGCGCCATAGTCTTGTCAAAACCACACAAGCCCTCGGGGCCTGCGCCACATGTTTCCATGCCCCAGAAGTCGGTCACTATCAGCATCACGCACCTATGTCGTCATCGCTGATTCCACCACCGTCTTCTCTACCAATTGACTCGCGTCGATCCGTCAGACTGTCTAGGCCGACCCAGCCGAACATGTCTGGCTACATGACACGCTCGAGGCTCCCAAATCGTCTTTCAAGAATTTCCATCCATCACATGATAATTCCATCACAGCTGACATGACTTCCCGTAACGCGTTCAAGCATACCTGTTGTGCCAAACAAATCCTTCACCCTTGTCTGCCATAACCCAAAGCTTCCAGTTCCGTTGAACTTCTCCACCTCAAACCTGGTACCTGATGGCGCCATGGTTCTTTGTATAGCTAACCCTGCGAAAAATAACCGAGCAGTCTTTCCGTGATCCCCAAGTGAACGAACAGAACCTCCGTGTACTACTAGCGATCAACTAGCTGGTCTTCACGTGACGGCTCTTGCTTTGGCTCAAACCACAATGCTAGCTTTTGCTTGCCAACTCCCTTGCTAATTCCGCTAGATGCGTATCACCACAATGGATTTTCTCTTGCGCCGATTTGATCCGCTGCTGTTGCCTCTTGCCTGAACGCACGTGTCCGTTTTTTTTCAAACAAATCTCGCGTACAGTACGCAGCTTCTGCAGCCTCACGTCCAGCCAAGCATCGCGCTAGCTGCCGCCCCTAGTCCTTCCGCACACGCGCCGCTGCCGCTAAGAGTCTTGCTGCTACCCTGCGCTGCATTACGTCATCGCTATGATCAGACCTCGAGCACAGCACACAGCCTATACGCTCGCCTGACCGGTCCACCAACCGATCGCCGCACGTCTAGCTCCTGGTTCTTTCGATCCAATCTCGTCGACTCCCGCTTCCATTCCCTTTTCCAATCTCGTCGAGAACCACATCGAAACCGACTGCATCTCGACCTCGATACTTCCTCTAGATTAACAATCCGCAGCCTTCTAACAACCTAGCTCATGATACCACTTGTTAGAATAAATCCGAGGCCATATCGTCGATCCTCCGAGGACCAAGCAATCACACGAGCACGATACCGAGATTTGATAACGAGGTTCACCATCGTGGCTACATCCCCGGGGCTTGACTACAGGCGCTCCTCCCCGTGACACCGTCATAATACCGCACACCGGCCACCCGGGCGCCGGCACACGCCGCTGGCTCCCCCTTGCACGCCTGTGCTATTATGTTGGCATAGGTTACATCGTGTGTCTATCCCCGCTATATATGAGAGGCCTAGGATACAAGTGTCCTGCTAGGACACGACTCCATATCCTATATAAACACAATACAACTACAAGTCCAACTGTAACCTACCTTGTACACTATATTCGACACAACTCCAATAGGGCAGAGCTAGGGTTGCCCTAACGTAGTACTACACGTTGCAGACGGACGGGATAAACATCCGAGGATGAATTCCTGGCGTTAGGCGGATTCCGGACAGATGAAAGAGAGGGGACGGTTCCATGTTCAGCATGCTAGGGGCATGTGACAGATGAATGGACCACGTATTCGGATTCGTCTCGTCGTTCTGAGCAACTTTCATGTAGAAAACATTTTTATCCAAGCTATGGTTTAAATAATATGAATTTCTAAAGTTTAAAGCCTTTTCTGGAATTATTTAAATTAACAGAAAAGGAATTATGACATCAGTATGACATAGGTGTGACGTCAGCAGTCAATAGTCTGGTTGACTGGTCAAAGCTGACCAATGGGGCCACTGGGACCCACATGTCAGCCTCTGCTGGCTTAACAGTGGATTAACTAAACTAACAGGGTCAATTAAGGGAGTGGGCCCCGGGCGTCAGTGAGTGTTTTAGGTTAACTAATCGTTTTTATTTATAAAACGTTATGAGACTAATATAACAGAGGGGGGCCCACATGTCAGTGGCTGGGGTTGCTCAGTCAGCACGTTGACTGGGTCAACCCAGTCAACAGGGACCCCAGGGCCCACTAGTTAGCGACCCAGGGGCGGGGCCACCGAGCCACGCAGATGGCCGGTGCCGGAGTTGCTCTGGTGGCCTCCCGCGGTGGCGAGCTCGCCGGAGACGTTCGGAAAATCGCTATGGGGCACCGTTTCGTGCGGTTTTGCTTGTGTTCGAACGAGGCCTCAACGCCGCACGCGTGGTGTGGTCGGTTGGGCTTGCGACTGGCTGAAACTACATCGGCGACGAGTGGAGGCGGCAGTGGGGTTCGGGACCTTGTCGGGATCGCGCTACGGGGGTCGTGGAGGTGGGCAGGCAGCACGGGCGGCCTCGGCGGGCTGCACTGAGCACGTTCCCGTGCTCAGGCGAGCATGGCAACGACGACGGCCAGCTGCTCGGCGGAGCCGAGCTCGGCCATGGCGGTGCGGTGGCTACGGTAGCGCAAGAGGCTAGGGGAGCGAGGGGAGAAGAAGCGGGGCTCACCAGGCGGCACACACGGTGGCCCTCGGAGGTTTAGGAGCTGCAGTGCAGTGGATTGACACCGGCGAGCTCCTGTGATCTGAAGTGGAAGACGAGGCCGTGGGAGTGTTCGGAGGCACCGGCGTCTTGCGGCTCGTCAGGGAGGCGTAGCCGAGGGAGGCAGAGCAGTTGGACAGGTTGGCGAGGCGAACGAGTCTTGGTGGCCGTGAGGACGATGAAGAACGGCGGCGACCGCGTCAGTCTCCTCTCCAGAACGAAGGAGAGGGAGAGGAGAAAGCTGGATCTGGGGGAGGAGAGATGCAAGTGGGGGTGGGGAGGCGTTCCGAGGCGCGCTCGTGGCGGCCTTATCCCCTCCGCGGCGCGCGCTGTAGCGGCGGAGCCTGCGAGGTGGTCCGGCGGGAATGGGCGCCTAGCTCGGGTCAGGGGAACATGGGGAAGAGAGAGTTGACCGGGGGGAGTGGGCCACTAGGCCGGCTCGAGTGGGCCGAGGCCCACTGGGAGGCCAGGGGCTCTGGCCCTTTCCTTTTTTTGCTTTCCCCTTTTCTTTTATGTTTTAGCTATTTTAGGCCACCTACACATTTTGCAAAAATGTTGGTTCACCACCAATATTACTAGAAGAATACTTTCCACATGATGAACATTTTAGTTTTCATGTTTGAGCATTTTGAATTTCACACAAAATTTGATTTTGAATTCAACTAGAATTTGAAAGAGAGAGGAGACAGAGATGATCAAGCACTTGTTTAGTAGAATAATTAACTTAACCCCAGGGGTTACTGTAGCATCATTACACCGGGGTGTTACAGGGGGGCACCGCACACGGCTGGGAGAGATCAACAGATCAACTTCTGTGTCTAGAGGTGCCCCCTTCCCCTGTATATAAAGGAGGGAGGGAGAGTCCGGCCCTAGAGGGGGCGCGCCAAGTGTGGGGAGTCCTACTAGGACTCCCAAGTCCTAGTAGGATTCCCCTTCCCTCTCCGGAGTAGGAGAGAAGGAAAGAGGGGGAGAGGGAAAAGGAAAAGGGGGCTGCACCCCTTGTCCAATTCGGACCAGAGGGGGGGGGGCGCCTCCTTCCTTTTGGCCTCTCTCCTCTTTTCCTGTATGGCCCAATAAGGCCCAATACTTCTCCCGGTGAATTCCCGTAACTGCCTTGTACTCCGAAAATACCCGAATCACTCGGAACCTTTGCGATGTCCGAATATAGTCGTCCAATATATCGATCTTTACGTCTTGACCATTTCGAGACTCCTCATCATGTACCCGATCTCATCCGGGACTCTGAACTACCTAAGGTACATCAAATCACATAAACTCATAATACCATCGTCACCGAAACTTTAAGCGTGCAGACCCTACGGGTTCGAGAACTATGTAGACATGATCGAGACACGTCTCTGGCCAATAACCAATAGTGGAACCTGGATGCTCATATTGGCTCCCACATATTCTACGAAGATCTTTATCGGTCAAACCGCATAACAACATACGTTGTTCCCTTTATCATCGGTATGTTACTTGCCCGAGATTCGATTCTCGGTATCTCTATACCTACTTCAATCTCGTTACTGGCAAGTCTCTTTACTCGTTCCGTAATACATCATCCCGTAACTAACTCATTAGTTACAATGCTTGCAAGGCTTATAGTGATGTGCATTACCGAGTGGGCCCAGAGATACCTCTCCAACAATCGGAGTGACAAATTGATACGTCCATTTTGCATCATGCTTTTATATCAATATTTATTGCATTATGGGTTGTTATTACACATTATGGCACAATACTTATGCCTATTCTCTCTTATTTTACAAGGTTTACATAAAGAGGGAGAATGCCGGCAGCTGGGATACTGGGCTGGAAAAGGAGCAAATATTAGAGACCTATTCTGCACAACTCCAAAAGTCCTGAAACTTCACGGAAGATGTTTTCCAAATATATTAAAAAATATTGAGAGCAAGAACTTCACCAGGGGGGCCACACCCTGCCCACAAGGGTGGGGGCGCGCCCTACCCCCCTAGGCGCGCCCCCTACCTCGTGGGCCCCCTGGTGGCCCTCCGGTGGCCATCTTATGCTATATGTAGTCTTTCGATGGGAAAAAATCAGAAGCCATCTTCTAGGATGAAACTCCGCCGCCACGAGGCGGAACCTTGGTGGAACCAATCTAGGGCTCTGGCGGAGCTGTTCTGCTGGGGAAACTCCCCTCCGGAGGGGGAAATCATCGCCATCATCATCACCAACGCTCCTCTCATCGGGGAGGGCAATCTCCATCAACATCTTCATCAGCACCATCTTATCTCAAAACCCTAGTTCATCTCTTGTATCCAATTCTTGTCTCCAAGTCCGGGATTGGTGCTAGTAGGTTGCTAGTAGTGTTAATTACTCCTTGTAGTTGATGCTAGTTGGTTTAATTGGTGGAAGATCATATGTTCAGATCCTATATGCATATTAATACCCCTCTAATTATGAACATGTTTATGCTTTGTGAGTAGTTACTTTTGTTCCTGAGGACATGGGAGAAGTCTTGCTATTAGTAGTCATGTGAATTGGTATTCGTTCGATATTTTGATGGGATGTATGTTGTCACTCCACTAGTGGTGTTATGTGAACGTCGACTACATGACCCTTCACCATTATTTGGGCCTAGAGGAAGGCATTGGTAAGTAATAAGTAGATGATGGGTTGCTAGAGTGACAAAATCTTAAACCCTAGTTTATGCGTTGCTTAGTAAGGGGGTGATTTGGATCCATATATTTCATGCTATGGTTAGGTTTACCTTAATACTTTTGTTGTAGTTGCGGATGCTTGCAATAGAGGTTAATCATAAGTGGGATGCTTGTCCAAGTAAGGGCAGCACCCAAGCACCGGTCCACCCACATACCAAATTATCAAAGTACCGAACGCGAATCATATGAACGTGATGAAAACTAGCTTGACGATATTCCCATGTGTCCTCGGGAGCGCTTTACATCATATAAGAGTTTGTCCAGGCTTGTCCTTTGCTACAAAAAGGATTGGGCCACCTTGCTGCACCTTATTTACTTTTGTTACTTGTTGCTCGTTACAAATTATCTTATCATGAAACTATCTGTTACCACTTATTTCAGTACTTGCAGAGAATACCTTGCTGGAAACCGCTTATCATTTCCTTCTGCTCCTCATTGGGTTCGACACTCTTACTTATCGAAAGGACTACGATAGATCCCCTATACTTGTGGGTCATCAAGACTCTTTTCTGGCGCCGTTGCCGGGGAGTGAAGCGCCTTTGCTAGGTGGAATTTGGTAAGGAAGAATTTATATAGTGTGCTGAAATTTACTGTTACTTGTCACCATGGAAAGTAATCTTTTGAGGGGCTTGTTCGGGGTATCTTCACCCTGACCAGTAGAGCAAAGAGTTGCTCCTCAACCTACTGAACCTACTAAAAATGAAAGTGAAAATGCTTGCTTTGAAGTTCCTTCGGGTATGATAGAAAAACTGCCAGCTAATCCTTTTTTAGGAGAGGGAACAAAACATCCTGATGAACATCTGATATTTGTGGATGAAATTTGTGGATTATTTAAGCTTGCAGGTGTACCCGGAGATTTTGTTAAGAAGAAGGTCTTCCCTTTATCTTTGAGGGGAGATGCATCGACATGGTATAGGCTATGTGATGATATGAGGTCTTGGAATTACAAACGATTGAAATTGGAATTTCATCAGAAGTTTTATCCTATGCACCTTGTTCATTGTGATCGCAATTATATATATAATTTTTGGCCTCGCGAAGGAGAAAGCATCGCTCAAGCTTGGGGGAGGTTTAAATCAATGTTATATTCATGCCCCAATCATGAGCTCTCAAGAGAAATGATTATTCAAAAAATTTATGCTCGTCTTTCTGGTAACAATCGCACCATGCTTCATACTTCTTGTGCTGGCTCTTTTATGATGAAGACTATTGAATTCAAATGGGATTTATTGGAAAGAATTAAACGCAACTCAGAAGATTGGGACCTCGACAATGGTAAGGAGTCAGGTATGACACCTAGTTTTGATTGTCTTAAATATTTTATGGATACCGATTTTTTTCGTAAATTTAGCACTAAATATGGACTTGACTCTGAGATAGTAGCTTCTTTCTGTGAATCTTTTGCTGCTTATGTTGATCTTCCCAAGGAGAAGTGGTTTAAATATCATCCTCCCATAGAAGTAAAAGTAGCTGCACCTATTAAAGTTGAAGAAAAGACTATCACTTATAATGATCCTATTGTTCCTACTTCTTATGTTGAGAAACCACCTTTCCCTGTTAGGATAAAGGATCATGCTAAATCTTCAACTGTGGTTCGTAAAAGCAATATTAAAACATATACACCTCCTGAGCAAGTTAAAGTTGAACCTAATATTGCTATTGTTAAAGATCTCTTGTCTGATAATATAGATGGGCATGTTATTTATTTCTGTAATGAAACTGCTAGAATTGCTAAACCCCGTGATAAATATAAACCTAGACCTGTGGTAGGCATGCCTGTTATTTCTGTTAAAATAGGAGATCATTGTTATCATGGCTTATGTGATATGGGTGCTAGTGCTAGTGCAATACCTTATTCCTTATACAAAGAAGTTATGCATGATATTGCACCTGCTGAGATGGAAGATATTGATGTCACAATTAAACTTGCCAATAGAGATATTATTTCACCAATGGGAATTGTTAGAGATGTTGAAGTCTTGTGTGGGAAAACTAAATATCCTGTTAATTTTCTTGTTCTTGGTTCCCCACAAGATAGCTTTTGTCCCATTATATTTGGTAGACCCTTCTTAAATACTCTTAATGCTACCATAGATTACAAAAGAGATGTTGTTACTATCGGTTTAGATGATATGACTCATGAATTTAATTTTTCTAAATTTAGTAGACAACACCGTGAAGAAGAATTACCTAGTAAGGATGAAATTATTGGTCTTGCTTCTATTGCCGTACCTCCTAGTGATCCTTTAGAACAATACTTGCTAGACCATGAAAATGATATGTTTATGAATGAAAGAAGGGAATTAGATGAAGTATTCTTTAAACAGGAACCTATTCTGAAAAACAATTTACCTGTTGAAATCCTAGGGGATCCTCCTCCACCCAAGGGTGATCCCGTATTTGAGCTTAAACCGTTACCTGATACTCTTAAATATGCTTATCTTGATGAGAAAAAGATATATCCTGTTATTATCAGTGCTAACCTTCCAGAGCATGAGGAAGAGAGATTATTGAAAACTCTGAAGAAGCACCGCGCTGCTATTGGGTATACTCTTGATGATCTTAAGGGCATTAGTCCCTCTCTATGTCAACATAAAATTAATTTGGAAGAAGATGCTAAGCCAGTTCGTGATCATCAATGCCGGCTGAATCCTAAAATGAAAGAAGTGGTAAGAAAGGAGATACTAAAGCTCCTTGAGGCAGGTATAATTTATCCCTTTGCTGATAGTCAGTGGGTAAGCCCTGTCCATTATGTCCCTAAGAAGGGAGGTATTACTGTTGTTCCTAATGATAAAGATGAATTGATTCCTCAAAGAATTATTACAGGTTATAGGATGGTAATTGATTTCCGCAAATTAAATAAGGCTACAAAAAAAGATCATTACCCCTTACCTTTTATCAATCAAATGCTAGAAAGATTGTCCAAACCTACACATTTTTGCTTTCTAGATGGTTATTCTAGTTTCTCTCAAATACCCATGTCAGCCAAAGATCAATCAAAGACTACTTTTACATGCCCTTTTGGTACTTTTGCTTATAGACGTATGACTTTTGGTTTATGTAATGCACCTGCTACCTTTCAAAGATGCATGATGGCTATATTCTCTGACTTTTGTGAAAAGATTTGTGAGGTTTTCATGGACGACTTTTCCGTCTATGGATCTTCTTTTGATGATTGCTTGAGCAACCTTGATCGAGTTTTGCAGAGATGTGAAGAAACTAATCTTGTCTTGAATTGGGAAAAGTGCCACTTTATGGTTAATAAAGGTATTGTCTTGGGGCATAAAGTTTCTGAAAGAGGTATTGAAGTTGATAAAGCCAAGGTTGATGCTATTGAAAAGATTCCATGTCCCAAGGACATCAAAGGTATAAGAAGTTTCCTTGGTCATGCCAGTTTTTATAGGAGGTTCATTAAGGACTTCTCAAAAATCTCTCGGCCTCTGACTAATTTATTACAAAAAGATATACCATTTGTCTTTGATGATGATTGTGTAGAAGCATTTGAAATACTTAAGAAAGCATTGATCTCTGCACCTATTGTTCAGCCACCTGATTGGAATTTACCCTTTGAAATTATGTGTGATGCCAGTGATTATGCTGTAGGTGCTGTTCTAGGACAAAGAGTTGATAAGAAACTAAATGTTATTCAATATGCTAGTAAAACTCTAGACAATGCTCAAAGAAATTATGCTACTACTGAAAAAGAATTCTTAGCAGTTGTATTTGCTTGTGTTAAGTTTAGACCTTATATTGTTGATTCTAAAGTAACTATTCACACTGATCATGCTGCTATTAAATATCTTATGGAAAAGAAAGATGCTAAACCTAGATGTATTAGATGGGTTCTCTTACTACAAGAATTTGATTTGCATTTTGTTGATAGAAAAGGGGCTGAGAACTCCGTTGCAGACAATTTGTCTAGGTTAGAAAATGTGCTTGATGACCCACTACCTATTGATGATAGCTTTCCTGATGAGCAACTAAATGTCATAAATTCTTCCCATACTGCTCCATGGTATGCTGATTATGCTAATTACATTGTTGCTAAGTTTATACCACCTAGTTTCACATACCAGCAAAAGAAAAAGTTCTTCTATGATTTGAGGCATTACTTTTGGGATGACCCACATCTTTATAAAGAAGGAGTAGATGGTGTTATTATACATTGTGTACCTGAGCATGAACAGGAACATATCCTACGCAAGTGTCACTCCGAAGCTTATGGAGGACACCATGCTGGAGATAGAACTGCACATAAGGTATTGCAATCTGGTTTTTATTGGCCTACTCTCTTCAAGGATGCCTGTAAGTTTGTCTTATCTTGTGATGAATGTCAAAGAATTGGTAATATTAGTAGACGTCAAGAAATGCCTATGAATTATTCACTTGTTATTGAACCATTTGATGTTTGGGGCTTTGACTATATGGGGCCTTTTCCTTCCTCTAATGGATATACACATATTTTAGTTGTTGTTGATTACGTTACTAAGTGGGTAGAAGCTATTCCAACTAGTAGTGCTGATCATAACACTTCTATTAAAATGCTTAAAGAAGTTAGTTTTCCAAGATTTGGAGTCCCTAGATATCTAATGACTGATGGTGGTTCACATTTTCTTCATGGTGCTTTCCGTAAAATGCTTGCTAAGTATGATGTTAATCATAGAATTGCATCCCCTTATCACCCTCAGTCTAGTGGTCAAGTAGAATTGAGTAATAGAGAGCTCAAATTAATTTTGCAAAAGACTGTTAATAGGTCTAGAAAGAATTGGTCCAAGAAACTTGATGATGCATTATGGGCCTATAGAACTGCATATAAAAATCCTATGGGTATGTCTCCGTATAAAATGGTCTATGGAAAAGCATGTCACTTACCTCTCGAACTAGAACACAAGGCTTATTGGGGTATTAAAGAACTTAATTATGATTTTAAACTTGCCAGTGAGAAGAGGTTATTTGATATTAGCTCACTTGATGAATGGAGAACCCAAGCCTACGAAAATGCCAAGTTGTTTAAAGAAAAAGTTAAAAGATGGCATGACAAAGGATACAAAAGCATGAGTTTAATGTAGGTGATTATGTATTGCTATACAACTCTCGTTTAAGATTTTTTTAGGAAAACTTCTGTCTAAATGGGAAGGTCCTTACGTTATCGAGGAGGTCTACCGTTCCGGTGCCATAAAAATCAACAACTTCGAAGGCACCAATCCGAAGGTGGTGAACGGTCAAAGAATCAAACACTATATCTCAAGTAATCCCATAAATGTTGAAACCAATGTTATCGAAACCATAACCCCGGAGGAATACATAAGGGACACTTTCCGGAACGTTTCAGACCCCGAAAAGGAATAGGTATGTGGTACGGTAAGTAAACCGACTCCAAAACAGTTTTTAAGGCAATATTTCTCCGTTTTGGAATATTTAGAAAAATAAAAAAATAAGCAGCAGTCCAGGAAGGACACGAGGGCTCCACGAGGGTGGAGGGCGCGCCCTACCCTACTGGGCGGGCCCCCTACCTCGTGGGCACCTCGTGTGCTCTCCAGACTCTGTTTTCGTACACAACACGTATTTTGGTCGGTAAAAATTCATTATATAATCTCCCGAAGGATTTGACTCCCGTATCATGCAAAAATCCCCTGTCTTTGTTTCGAGCTGTCGCTGCTGCATATTAGAGCAGGATGTCTTCGCAAGAGCCGGTCGGGGAGAGCCGGGTGTCTCATCCGGCACCGAGGTCAACGACAAACAATCATGTTGACCCCTTTGGGACAGCAATGGAGGAAAAGATGGAGGCTGATTTGAAGAGGATAGATGCTATGGAAGAAGATCAAGAAGTTACTTCCCGCCTCCAAGATGGATCCACAATGGGAGAACTGCAGAGCTCAGCTATTCCAAACTCGGTTATCCCTTCCAATGTTAGATTTCTTTCTTATGAGAATATGAAAAAGAGTGTCACTGGGTCTCCCGTAGCTATGCGGCACCCTTGGGTGCAGGGAGCTTTGGCTGTTACAGGAAAACTCCGAAAGGAAATAATGGACCTCAAGCAGCAAGTCAACAAGCTGGAGGAGGAGAATCGTATCTTGAGGGGCATCATCGCCAAGAACATCACATCACTATCCCTGAAAAGAGATACATAATCACATGGGTATGGGCACTCCACTTGGCAACTGCCTTGGGGGAGTGCCCCGGTATCGTATCACCATCACTTTATCTTTACCATTTTTCTTAGTTCGATCCTTTTGGTAATATCTTGATCTAGTAGAATAAAAGTTTTTAGTGTGATCTAGTTGTGAGTTTTGCTTTATTATCCTTCTATGTAATCGAGTCCGTGAGCTATATAATAAAGATTAGTGTTGAGTCAAGGGCTAGATTATTTTGCCATGATCCTAAGTGAATAAAAGAAAAGAGAAAGAAATAAAAAGAAACAAAGAGATCATGTGAGTCTTATGGAGAGTAATGAGCTCACATAGAAAGAGTATGATGAATAAAAGTTGTTGAGGGTTGACAAACACAGTTTTGGTCATCGTTGCAATTAATAGGAAGTAATAAAGAAAGAGAGGTCTTCACATATAAATATACTATCTTGGACATCTTTTATGATTGTGAGCACTCATTAAAATATGACATGCTAAAGAGTTGACATTGGACAAGCAAGACAACATAATGGGTTATGTTTTCTTACATCTGAGATGAATTATATTGTCTTGGATCTTCCAACATGATGAGCTTGCTTTTCCCCCTCATGCTAGCCAAATTCATTGCACCAAGTAGAGATACTACTTGTGCTTCCAAATACCCTTAAACCAGTCTTGCCATAAGAGTCCACCATATCTACCTATGGATTGAGTAAGATCCATCAAGTAAGTTGTCATCGGTGCAAGCAATAAAAATTGCTCTCTAAATATGTATGATTGATTGGTGTGGAGAAAATAAGCTTTATACAATCGTGTGATATGGAAGTAATAAAATCGATAGACTGCATAATAAAGGTCCATATCACAAGTGGCAATATAAAGTGACGTTCTTTCGCATTAAGATTTTGGGCATCCAACCATAAAAGTGCATGACAACCTCTGCTTCCCTCCGCGAAGGGCCTATCTTTTACTTTTATCTCCTACATTGCATAAGAGTCATGGTGATTTTCACCCTTCCTTTTTACACTTTATCCTTTGGCAAGCACAATATGTTGGAAAGATCCTGGTATATATGGCTAATTGGATGTGAGTTTTCATGAACTATTAGCGTTGACATTACCCTTGAGGTAAAACGTTGGGAGGCAAAACTATAAGCCCCTATCTTTCTCTGTGTCCAATTAAAACTCCATACCCATAAGTATTGCGTGAGTGTCAGAAATTGTGAAAGATTATATGATAGTTGAGTATGTGGACTTGTTGAAAAGCTCTTATACATTAAATCTTTCCTATGTTATGATAAATTGCAATTGCTTCAATGACTGAGATTGCAGTTTGTTAGTTTTCAATGAAGTTTACGATTCATACTTGATATTGTGATTGAATTATTACTCTAGCATAAGAGATTATATGACAAGAATTATATAAGTTGTTGTTCTAAGAATGATCATGATGCCCTCTGTCGGATTTCAGGTTCCAGCAGACCCTTAAGGTTCGAACACTGGGGTGCGCGCGGAGATTTTGCCTTCTACCTACCTGCACCCCTCCGCCTCGCTAAGATCTAAGCTATGGTAATAACAGCACAAGAGACACAGGGTTTATACTGGTTCGGGCCACCGTTGTGGTGTAATACCCTACTCCAGTGTGTGGTGTGGTGGATTGCCTCTTGGGCTGATGATGATGAGCAATACAAGGAAGAATAGCCTCGCGAGGGTCTGTTCTTGGCTGGGGGGATGAACTGCTAGGAGGAGTTCAGTCACCCTTCTCTCTCTCTCTCTTCTCGATTCTCTCTCCGATTTCAATTTCGATCCTAGCTAGTTTCTCTCTTGGCTTCTAGATTCTCCCTTCTTGATTGCGATCTCCCATCTCCCCTCTACCCTGTGGGTGGCTAGTCCTATTTATAGGCAAAGGCCCTGGGCCTCTTCCCAAATATTGAGCGGGAAGGGCGCCAACAATTGGCCATTTTAAAGGGAAACATCTGGTACACTTATCCTGACTAAAGTTGGTCCTCGCCTGCCAAAGGCTCTGGTGGTGACGCTGGCTTGGGCTCCACAATGACTTCCTCCCTGCCGCTGGACTGATCTTGGTCTCGTTGCACCGAAACGGGTGCCTTTGCTTGATGCTCTCGCCTGCGCTTGCTCCCTTTGCACCAAAGAGGAAAGGAGGACACTGCGCGGGCTGGCGCCCGCCTGGCACCCTTGGTCGTCATGGCTTGTGTCACGGGCACCTTGTGAGGTACCCCGCCTTGATCTCTCCGCCTCCTCGCGAGCCAGCCTGATGAGGCCGTGCCTGAGGAAGCTCCGTGTCGTCCGCCCCGCGAGGCTTGGCCCCTCGCGAGGGTCTTGGGTCTGTGTTGATGAAGACGGGCCGTGCTGGGCCCCCTTTGAGCCACGCCGCAGGCCGCAGGCAGGCAAGCCTGGGGACCCCCGTTCCCAGAACGCCGACAGTAGCCCCCGGGCCCAAGGCGCGCCCGGACTTGGCCGTGCAGGGAGGCAAAAGGGCAAGGGCGAAGCGCCGCGGGCCCTAACAGCCTGCGGCCTTGGGCGCCGCGTGGCGGTTGACTGGATGTGGGCGCCTTAGCAACCGCGCGAGTTGATAAGGGAGCGGCATCTGCCTAGGCTTTGCTTTTTTTTGCTTTCTCCGGTTGCTGCTCAGATCCCCTTTCTTGCGCCTGTCCTTCCTTCCTCCAAAATTTCCAGATCTACTCCGACCGCGTGACCTAGGAAGCCATGGTGCCTCGTCAGTCCTCGGCCGGAGCTTGGTACTCGTCTGCCCTGGACTCGCCGAACGTGTCGGAGGCGAGCCTCGCCCGGTTGCGCCGGATGGCGGTGGCGCAGGGCATCGATGGGGGGAAGGTGTTCAAGGCCGGCTCCGCCACCCCTGAGGGCCAAGGGAGCACCTTCTATCCGTTCTTTGTAAGAGCCATTGCTGCTGGCCTGGTGCCTCCCTTCTCCGAGTTCTTCTTCTCTGTCCTCCGCCATTATAAGCTACAGGCTCTGCATTTCCACCCCAACTCCGTCCTTCTCCTGGAAATCTTCGCCTATTACTGCGAGGCTCATGTAGGGGTGCAGCCCTCAGTGGCCTTGCTGTGCCACTACTTCTACCTCCGGACCTCTCACGGTCCTGCTTCCGCGTGCGCGAGCTTCATCGCGTACGGTGGCGCCATTGCCATTTCGAACCCCGGGAAACGGATTGAGCTTCAGGAGCAAGTGGGTCTTGGCAGATGCTGGGCGCATCCACCCTCGGCTGATCTTGCCCACGGAGCAACCCACGAGCTCCAACGATTGGGGTCGAGCAGAGCTCGTGGACCCCCGCACGAAGCTGGTGTTGGAGAAGATGGACGCGGATCTGAGGCTGGCCAACATGGCGGCGGCGAAGCTGACCGGCGCGTCACTGCTGAGGGAATTCCTGGAGCACCAGCTGGCTCCGCTTCGGCAGTACTCACTTCCTATGTGGAGGCCCCATCCGAGCCCCGCGGCCTTGGCCGACGAAGATCTGGCTGCGGTCCTCCAATCTCTGGTCGGGGGCGATGTGGCGAGGTTGGAGGGCGCTCCTACGCCCTTGTTCCTCCGCGACGACTGGGAGCAGGTAGTGGAGTCCATGCCCGTCTTCAACGGGGACGGGCCCGTGCCCATGGAAACTCCCGGGGAATCGGTGGACGTGTCCTCCGACGACTCCAGCGAAGAGGAGGAAGGAGGGGAGCGGGAAAAAGATCCTGACTCCGAGGCGACTGACGGAGAGTCGAGGGCTCCCCTCCCCCGGCGCAGGTCCCGCGCTCTCCGCCTCTCTCTGAGTGATGACGACGAGGATGATGACGAGCAGGGCGACGGGAGCTTGCCCCCGAACCCGAAGAAGGACAGGACCGGGCTGATCTCCCGCGGGTCTGCCCCGGCCCCGAGGCGGACCGCAGACGCGCCTTCCGCTCCCGAGCTTCCCAAGGTTGACCCTTCCAGCCGGCTTTCAGGCTTCAAATTTGGCCGGAGGCTGCCTGAGCTCACTAGCGACGACCCGTAAGCGCTTGATTCTTGTCTTTATTTCTTGTTCTGCTGCTGAGGCTTGACGTCCACATCTTTTGGACAGGCTGGCGCCCGCAGCAAAGAAGCCGAAGGGAGCTCCTGAGGTTCCATCCGTGGCAGCGCCTCTGCCCGCGAAGGAAGGTGACCGCGACGCACGGGCTTCTCCTGCCCGGTCATCCTTGCGAGGCCTGGCTGAGCCGGCTGGGGCGAGCTCAGCCCCCATGGCCCAAGTGACTCCCGAGGTGCCTTTGCTTGCTGCCGCCACTACAGCCGTTGGGGCGCAGCAGGCTCCGCCTCAGGATGCTGTGGTCACGCTGCCGCCTTCTCCTCCTACTCCACCAAATGCTATTTCTCCGGCTCCTCCTGCCGTTCTGGATCGTGCTGCTGCTGAGCTGGACCGGCTGCGGCAGGATCTTCTTGGCGCCGACCCTCGCTTGGTGGCCGGGCGCTTGGAGCTGGCTTCAGGATGGATTCGCTCCGATGCTTCGATTTGGGCGGCGCTGGTCCAGGCCTCGACTGCTTGCGATGAGGAGAGGCAGGCCGTCCTTGAGGCGAAGGCTGCTTGTGACGCAGCCCTGGGGGAGGTGGTCGACGTCCGTGGTCGCTGCAAGGCGCTGGAGGACGAGCTGCAAGGCCTGCGGGACCAGCTCGCGAAAGAGGCCCGCCTTCACCAGGAGCAGGAAGAAGGCGTGAAGGCTCGCGAGGCGGCCGTCAAGGGGAGGGAGGTCAAGCTCAAGAGGCGTCGTGACCGCCTAGGCGCGCTGGAGCAGGAGTTGGGGGCGAGGAAGGTCGAGCTGGACGACAAGGCCCAGGTTATTGTCGAGGACCGCGTGGCCTTTGCGGAGATGGAGGCGAAGGCTCGCTCCTCGCTGAGGACGCTTTACAACAGCGGCCTGGAGAGCCCGCTGGCTGGCGCCGAGGACGGCCCCGCCAAGCTGCTTCCCTTCCTGGTTCATGCTCTTGAAGATGTCGCCCTTGGCCTTGGCCCCACGGCCGAGGCCGAGGCGCGTGTCCTGTCTTCTGCAGCGCTGACGTGGGTCCTCACCCACATCTTCCTTCGTGATCCCGGCGTCGACCTCGACAGCCTGCTGGAGCCAGTAAGCGGCGAGCGTGCCGCTGCCGCTGCCGAGGCCGTGAAGGGTTGCACGGAGGCTCTGCTGGGGAAGTTCAGGGCTTTCAGCACCAAGCCGAAGCAAGGCGCTGCCAACCCCGCTACTCCATGAGGCGAACCCACTCCGCGCTGCTCCACCGTCGACAAGTGACTCCGTTGTGGCTCCTGTCCTGCCTTTAATTCCTGCACATGTATCATGCCTCGGGGAGGCGTTTAAACTTGCGTTTGGCATTGAGATAACAGTGTGGACTGTAATATTTGCTTTTGAATTCCTTGAAATTTACGCTTTTCCTTCCTACTTGCTTATGTTCTACACCGGCAGAGCCCGGCCCCGCGCATACCTCAGTCGCCGTTAGCCCCGACCGGAAACCAGGACGGGACTAAGGAGTGAGGGGCTACGTGACAAGTTAGGCTCCTGAGTCGCGATGCTCAGGAGTCCCCCTTGGCACACGAACAGCAAGTAGGGAGGTGTGATGTGGATGGATCTACCGTTCTACGTCTGCAGAGCCCGGCCGCGCGCATACCTCAACCGCCGTTAGCCTTTAAAAACTAAGGAGTGAGGGGCTACGTGACCAGTTAGGCTCCTGAGTCGCGATGCTCAGGAGTCCCATTTGACGCTTAAACGGCCTTCGTACCTTGGCTGCACTCGGGGAGAGACGTGCGACGAACCAGGCCCGGGGGGGCCTGGCTGGGTGGCGTGCATCTGGGCGTGACCCAGGCGCAGCCCCTGTGCCCAGCGCTCTCGCGCGGCACTCCCGAGGGGAGGCGTTACGATGAGGCTAGACACTGAGCTCTGGGCTCCCTGAGGTTGATGCGGCCCGGGGGCCACCCTCAGTTGTTTATCACCAGCGCAGAGCATAGAGCTTCCGTATGTGTACGGGCATAGCCGCTCCTCGGCAGTGTCGTCAGCCAGCGCGGAGCATGGTGCTTCAACTGGTACGCGGGAGGGGGCTCCCCTCCGGGAGGAGCCCCTGGGCCGTGTACAGCCCCGCCCTGACACGTGGCTGGCACGGTAGGGCCTGGCGAGGTGTATCTGGGCAACCGTGAGCCCACGCGGGACTCACGGGGCCCTACCTCTAGGCGGGTTGCGCCTGGCACTGGGCCTTATCTTGTGATGTGTCCCTGCAAATTTGGTTAGATGCCGGCACTCTACGTCCTCGGGTCCCGGCCCTCGAGCTGGTCTCAGCCGTCGCTAGTATGCCAGGTCATGATGCCATGGACAAGGCCAGAGGGTGAGGGCTGGAGAGCCAGTAAGAGCCGTGAGTCGTGATGCTCAGGTACCCCCCCTTTAACGTGCAAGTGGTCGGCATGGAGAAGAAGAGGTGCCGTGGACAGGCATCAAATAATCAAGCATGGTGGGTCGAACGCATAGCCAGAAATAAACGCAAAAGGGATACATGCCGCTGGGTCTGGCCCGAGCGACTTGAGGGATGATGCAGCTCGGGGGGCGCCCCCAACAAGGTAAGCTAACAACGTAAAATAAAAGGGATACATGCCGCAGGGACGGACCCACGCGGCCTGGGAATAATGCAGCCCTGGGGGCGCTCCCAGCTGAAAATGAAACTTGAAAGATGTCACCTGATGATGTTGAGGACGAAGGAGTGTTGGCGTAGCAGACTCAGTGGGCTGCGGAAGCCGATCCTCACGAGCCCCCAGGCCCAGGGGCCTCGGGAGGCTCCGGAGGCGCTGGTGGCTCCTCACGAACCATCTCCATCTCCGCCAGGGCTGCAGAACGCCTGGCCTCTTGAGCCTCCAGGATGCCCCTCATGAGGCGCTGGTACGTGGCAGCCGCATTCGGCAAGCCGTAAGGCATGTGAACGTAGCTGTGGGGTGGACCTTCACAGCGCCCCACTCATGAGGGCTAGAGGCGCTCCAGAGAGGCGACTCGATTGAGCCCTCGTATGTCGATGCAGACGCGCAGCCCACCATCCTCGCCTGGATGGGGAGCCACAGCTGGTAGGCGGCGGCCGCCTCTCATGACTCTTGACTCCTGTAGCTCCTGAATGGCCTTGCTGACGAACTCCTGAGGGTCTGGCCCTCCTTGCCTTACTCCTTCTTGAGGGAAACGTGCTTCGAAACACGCCTCCATGTGGTGCCCAAGCGCCTCCCTCGTGACCTTAGCCAGGTCGGTGGCCCTCCAGGGGAGAGCCCCCGAGCCTTTCCTGAGGAGGGCGCCGGGCGCACTTTCCTATGCGATGGAAGGAGGTTCCCCCTGGGCAGGCGCGGGCCCTGAGGGGCCTGCCTCCTGAGGGGCCGGGCCGGACGATGTCTTCTTCTTCTTAGGGGCGGTCTCGGGAAGCCTCCTGCTTCCGCGATCCGGGTCTTCCAGTGATGCGGCCTGAAAGGCTCGTTCCAGGGAACACACCACATCCTTCTCTTCACAGGGCACCGTGATGACTCCGCCACTTCCTGGCATCTTGAGGATGTTGTAGCCGTGGTGAGTTACGGCCATGAACTTGGCCAGCGCTAGGTACCCAAGGATGGCGTTGTACGACAGGCGAATGGGAGCGACGTCGAAGTCGATGAGCTCGGTGCGGTAGTTGTCGCGTGCCCCGAAGGTGACAGGGAGGCGGACCTGCCCAATCGGGACCATGGAGCCGTCGGTGACTCCGGAGAAAGGCTTGGTTGGCTGAAGCTGGTTGTAGGGCACTTGGAGATTGTTGAATGTTTCCACGGACAGGACGTTGAGCCCTGCCCCGCCATCGATGAGGGTCCTGGTGACCACCACGTTGCTGACGATTGGGGAACAAAGCATCGGGAGGACTCCGGCTGTGGCCGCACACTTGAGCTGATCTGCTGAGCTGAACGTGATGGCGCACGCCGACCACCTGAGAGGGCGCGTGGCTTCGAGCTTGGGGAGGACTGCATTCACTTCACGGGCGAACTGCTTCAAGATGCGTTGAGAGGCTGGGGCTTGAGCCCCACCCAGGATGCAGGCGATCGCGCGCGGCTCCTGGAAGCCCCCAGCCCCCTCGTCCTGATGGCGGTCCTCGTTTCTCCTTGGCTGTGGCGGCAGTGGAGGGAGGCCTGCGTTGCCTGGCGGGCGATCCTCGCGAGGTTGATCCCTCCAGTCTCCCTCGTGAGGCGGGTCTTGCCAGCGATCCTCGCGAGGTCGATCGCGCCACCCTTGGCGCGGGCAGCGGTCTTCCCAGCATCCTGCGTTCCTTCCTCCTCCTCCTCGACCGTAGCCCCGGTCACCGCGGTCGGGGCGACGGCCGATCCTTCCTTCTCGCACAGCTCGGAGCTCTTGACATTCGTTGGTGTTGTGGGTGTGGAGGTCGTGGTACACACAGTACCGACTGCCCTTGATTCGGGCTGATCTCTGCCCCGCTTGGTGTCTGGTTCTGCCGCGAGCATGGCAGCCCCCTTGCGCTTCACATCCTTGGCCTTGGGCTTCTTCTCTTCTGGGTCCGCGGCAGGCAGCTCGAGGAGGGAGAGACGCCCTTCTTCAGCCCTGGCGCACTTGGTTGCCAAGTTGAACAACTCCAAGGAAGTGCACAGGTCTTCATGCATCGCCAGCTCCTCCTTCATCTTGACGTCGCGCACGCCGTCGGAGAAGGCTGAGATGATGGCCTCCTCGGTCACCTTGGGAATCTTGAGGCGTGCGTTGTTGAAGCGCTGGATGTACTCCTGCAGGGTCTCTCCGGGTTGTTGCTTGATGCGGCGCATGTCGCTCACGGCAGGTGGCCGGTCGCGAGTACCTTGGAAGTTGGCGATGAAGCGGGTGCGCATCTCGTCCCAGGAGGAGATCGTGCCTGGAGCCAGGTTCAGGAGCCAGGTGTGGGCCCCGTCCTTGAGCGCCATGGGAAACCAGTTCGCCATGACCTTCTCGTCTCCGTTGGCAGCTTCGATGCCCAGCTCATAGAGCTGGAGGAACTCCGCAGGGTCGGCCGTGCCGTCGTAACGAGGAGGCAGGTCTGGCTTGAACTTGCCGGGCCACGCGACGCTGCGTAGCTCGGTGGTGAAGGCACGGCAGCCTGCTGTGGCCACGGGAGGCCTTGGGTGACGGAGGGCTTGGTCTTGCATGTCCCCACGCGCTGCGGCTGGGAGCAGCGCGGGGTCTTGACGTGCGGGAGGAGGAACATGGTCGCGACGTGCCGGAGCAGGGAGCGTCCGGGCAGCTTCTTGCGGGCAAGGGACTTCTTGGCAGCTCTGCTCTTGCCGCGCTGGCACCTGACGGAGCGGGTTCCGCCCAGGGGCCGCGCGCCTTGGAGCCATGGCGCCTTCTTGAGGAGGAGGCGGCTGGGGCGCCCCCGGAGCTTCGTCGCCCGCGCGGGGCGGGGTGCGGTGCAGCGGAACGGACGGCGCAGGAGAGCCCCCTGCGGCACGGACGAGCTCGGCGACGCGGTCGAGCCATTCTTTGTAGACGTCGTCGACGGGATGGTAGCGCAGGAGCTCGTTTGCCGCGATGAGCGCAGCTCGAGCCTCCATGGGTGCGCGGAGCGCGCGGGACGAAGAACCAGCTGGGGTGAGAAAGGGAGTGGCGGTGCGGCCGTCTTGCCGTACGGACGGATGCTGAGACGACGCTTGCTGCTCGTCCCCCGCCGGGACGGTGGCGGCGTTGACGGCAGGTGATGGGGAACGGCGAGGACGCCCGCCGACAGGAGCCGTCTGGGCGACGCGGGAAGTGAGAGCGGCCCGGCGCTCGGCGTGGGCCCGACGAGCGTCAGACATGGACGCGATGGTCGGAGGAGAACAGGGTGGTGGAAGACGAATTCCGGCGCACCCCTACCTGGCGCGCCAAATGTCGGATTTCGGGTTCTGGCAGACCCTTAAGGTTCGAACACTGGGGTGCACGCAGAGATTCCGCCTTCTACCTACCTGCACCCCTCCGCCTCGCTAAGATCTAAGCTATGGAAATAACAGCACAAGAGACACAGGGTTTATACTGGTTCGGGCCACCGTTGTGGTGTAATACCCTACTCCAGTGTGTGGTGTGGTGGATTGCCTCTTGGGCTGATGATGATGAGCAATACAAGGAAGAACATCCTCGCGAGGGTCTGTTCTTGGCTGGGGGGATGAACTTCTAGGAGGAGTTCAGTCACCCTTCTCTCTCTCTCTCTTCTCGATTCTCTCTCTGATTTCCATTTCGATCCTAGCTAGTTTCTCTCTTGGCTTCTAGATTCTCCCTTCTTGATTGCGATCTCCCATCTCCCCTCTACCCTGTGGGTGGCTAGTCCTATTTATAGGCAAAGGCCCTGGGCCTCTTCCCAAATATTGAGCGGGAAGGGTGCCAACAATTGGCCATTTTGAAGGGGAACATCTGGTACACTTATCCTGACTAAAGTTGGTCCTCGCCTGCCAAAGGCTCTGGTGGTGACGCTGGCTTGGGCTACACAATGACTTTCTCCCTACCGTTGGACTGGTCTTGGTCTCGTTGAACCGAAACGGGTGCCTTTGCTTGATGCTCTCGCCTGCGCTTGCTCCCTTTGCACCAAAGAGGAAAGGAGGACACTGCGCGGGCTGGCGCCCGCCTGGCACCCTTGGTCGTCATGGCTTGCGTCACGGGCACCTTGTGAGGTACCCCGCCTTGATCTCTCCGCCTCCTCGCGAGCCAGCCTGATGAGGCCGTGCCTGAGGAAGCTCCGTGTCGTCCGCCCCGAGAGGCTTGGCCCCTCACGAGGGTCTTGGGTCTGTGTTGATGAAGACGGGCCGCGCTGGGCCCCCTTTGAGCCACGCCGCAGGCCGCAGGCAGGCAAGCCTGGGGACCCCCGTTCCCAGAACGCCGACACCCTCATGTCCGTATTTTATTTTTATCGACACCTCTATCTCTAAACATGTGGACATATTTTTCGATTTCGGCTTTTCTCTTGAGGACAAGCGAGGTCTAAGCTTGGGGGAGTTGATACGTCCATTTTGCATCACGTTTTTATATCAATATTTATTGCATTATGGGCTGTTATTACACATTATGTCACAATACTTATGCCTATTCTCTCTTATTTTACAAGGTTTACATAAAGAGGGAGAATGCCGGCAGCTGGGATTCTGGGCTGGAAAAGGAGCAAATATTATAGACCTATTCTGCACAGCTCCAAAAGTCTTGAAACTTCACGGAAGATGTTTTCCAAATATATAAAAAAATACTGAGAGCAAGAACTTCACTAGGGGGCCACACCCTGCCCACAAGGGTGGGGGCGCGCCCTACCCCCTGGGCGCGCCCCCTACCTCGTGGGCCCCTTGGTGGCCCTCCGGTGGCCATCTTCTGCTATATGGAGTCTTTCGATGGGAAAAAATCATAAGCCATCTTCTCGGACGGAACTCCGCCGCCACGAGGTAGAACCTTGGCGGAATCAATCTAGGGCTCTGGCGGAGCTGTACTGCCGGGGAAACTTCCCTCCCGGAGGGGGAAATCATCACCATCGTCATCACCAATGCTCCTCTCATCGGGAGAGGGCAATCTCCATCAACATCTTCATCAGCACCATCTCATCTCAAAACCCTAGTTCATCTCTTGTATCCAATTCTTGTCTCCAAGTCCATGATTGGTGCTAGTAGGTTGCTAGTAGTGTTAATTACTCCTTGTAGTTGATGCTAGTTGGTTTAATTGGTGGAAGATCATATGTTCATATCCTATATGCATATTAATACCCCTCTGATTATGAACATGTTTATGCTTTGTGAGTAGTTACTTTTGTTCCTGAGGACATGGGAGGAGTCTTGCTATTAGTAGTCATGTGAATTTGGTATTCGTTCGATATTTTGATGGGATGTATGTTGTCTCTCCTCTAGTGGTGTTATGTGAATGTCGACTACATGACACTTCACCATTATTTGGGCCTAGAGGAAGGCATTGGGAAGTAATAAGTAGATGATGGGTTGCTAGAGTGACAGAAGCTTAAACCCTAGTTTATGCGTTGCTTCGTAAGGGGCTGATTTGGATCCATATGTTTCATGCTATGGTTAGGTTTACCTTAATACTTTTGTTGTAGTTGCGGATGATTGCAATAGAGGTCAATCATAAGTGGGATGCTTGTCCAAGTAAGGGCAGCACCCAAGCACCGGTCCACCCACATACCAAATTATCAAAGTACCGAATGCGAATCATATGAACGTGATGAAAACAAGCTTGATGATATTCCCATGTGTCCTTGGGAGCGCTTTACATCATATAAGAGTTTGTCCAGGCTTGTCCTTTGCTACAAAAAGGATTGGGCCACCTTGCTGCATCTTATTTACTTTTGTTACTTGTTGCTCGTTACAAATTATCTTATCACAAAACTATCTGTTACCAATTATTTCAGTACTTGCAGATAATACCTTGCTGGAAACCGCTTATCATTTCCTTCTGCTCCTCGTTGGGTTCGACACTCTTACTTATTGAAAGAACTACGATAGATCCCCTATACTTGTGGATCATCACAAATCCTAATCTCGAAATATGCCAAACCAACAAGTACCTTCGGAGACACCTGTAGAGCACCTTTATAATCACCCAGTTACTTTGTGACGTTTAGTAGCACACAAAGTGTTCCTCCGGTAAACGGGAGTTGCATAATCTCATAGTCATAGGAACATGTATAAGTCATGAAGAAAGAAATAGCAACAAACTAAACGATCAAGTGCCAAGCTAACGGAATGGGTCAAGTCAATCACATCATTCTCCTAATGATGTGATCCCGTTAATCAAATGACAACTCTTTGTCTATGGCTAGGAAACATAACCATCTTTGATCAACAAGCTAGTCAAGTAGAGGCATACTAGTGACACTCTGTTTGTCTATGTATTCACACATGTATCATGTTTCTGGTTAATACAATTCTAGCATGAATAACAAACATTTATCATGATATAAGGAAATAAATAATAACTTTATTATTGCCTCTATCGCATATTTCCTTCAGTCTCCCACTTGCACTAGAGTCAATAATCTAGTTCACATCTTTATGTGATTAGTTCACATCTCCACGTGACTAATAACCAAAGGGTTTACTAGAGTCTATAATCTAGTTCACATCGCTATGTGATTAACACCCAAAGAGTGATCATGTTTTGCTTGTGAGAGAAGTTTAGTCTACGGGTCTGCAAAATTCAGATCCGTATGTATTTCGCAAATTTCCATGTCTACAATGATCTGCACGGAGCTACTCTAGCTAATTGCTCCCGCTTTCAATATGTATCCAAATTGAGACTTAGATTCATCTAGGTTGATGTAAAAAGTTTGCATCGTCGTAAATCTTTACGACGAACTCTTTTATCACCTCCATAACCGAGAAATATTTCCTTAGTCCTCTAAGGATGATTTTGACCGCTGTCCAGTGATCTACTCCTAGATCACTAGTGTACTCCCTTGCTAGAAAGATGCTAAGGTATACAATAGGACTGGTAAACATCATAACATACTTTATAGAACCTATGACTGAGGCATAGGGAATGACTTATCATTCTCTTTCTATTTTCTGCTATGGTCGGGTTTTGAGTCTTTACTCAACTTCACACTTTGCAACACATGCAAGAACTCCTTCTTTGATTGTTCCATTTTGAACTACTTCAAAATCTTTTCAAGGTATGTACTCATTGAAATAACTTATCAAGCTTCTTGATCTATCTCTATAGATCTTGATGCTCAATGTGTAAGCAGCTTCATCGAGGTCTTTCTTTGAAAAAACTCCTTTCAAATACTCCTTTATGCTTTCCAGAAAATTCTACATTCTTTTCGATCAAAAATATGTCATTCACATATACTTATCAGAAATGTTGTAGTGCTCCCACTCACTTTCTTGTAAATACAGGCTTCACTGCAAGTCTGTATAAAACCATATACTTTGATCACTTTATCAAAGCATATATTCCAACTCCGAGATGCTTGCACCAGTCCATAGATGGATCGCTGGAGCTTGCTCACTTTGTTAGCACCTTTAGGGTTGACAAAACCTTCTGGTTGCATCATATACAACTCTTCTTTTTAAGAAATCCATGAAGCAATACAGTTTTGACATCCATTTCCCAGATTTCATAAAATGCGGCAACTGCTAACATGATTCAGACAAACTTTTAAGCATCGATACGAGTGAGAAAATCTCATCGTAGTCAACACCTTGAACTTGTCGAAAACACTTTGCGACAATTTGAGCTTTGTAGATAGTAACACTACTATCAGCGCCCGTCTTCCTCTTGAAGATCCATTTATTCTTAATGACTCACCAATCATCGGGCAAGTCAATCAAAGTCCATACTTTGTACTCATACATGGATCCAATCTTAGATTTCATGGCCTCAAGCCATTTCGCGGAATCTGGGCTCATCATCGCTTCCTCATAGTTCGTAGGTTTGTCATGGTCAAGTAACATGAACTCCAGAATAAGATTACCGTACCACTCTGGTGCGGAACATACTCTGGTTGACCTACGAGGTTTGGTAGTAACTTGATTCGAAGCTTTCATGATCATCATCATTAACTTCCTCACCAATTGGTGTAAGCATCACTGGAACTGATTTCAGTGATGAACTACTTTCCAATTCGGGAGAAGGTCCAATTACCTTATCAAGTTCTACTTTCCTCCCACTCACTTCTTTGGAGAGAAACTCCTTCTCTAGAAAGGATCCATTTTTAGCAACGAATATCTTGCCTTCGGATCTGTGATAGAAAGTGTACCCAACAGTAACTTTTGGGTATCCTATGAAGACGCACTTTTCCGATTTGGGTTTGAGCTTATCAGGATGAAACTTTTCACATAAGCATCGCAACCCCAAACTTTAATAAACGACAACTTTGGTTTCTTGCCAAACCACAGTTCATATAGTGTCGTCTCAACGGATTTAGATGGTGCCCTATTTAACATGAATGCATCTGTCTCTAATACATAACCCCAAAACGATAGTGGTAAATCGGTAAGAGACATCATAGATTATACCATATCCAATAAAGTACGGTTATGATGTTCGGACACGCCGTTACACTGTGGTGTTCCGGGTGGTGTGAGTTGTGAAACTATTTCACATTGTTTCAAATGAAGACCAAACTCGTAACTCAAATATTCTCCTCCACGATCAGATCATAGAAACTTTATTTTCTTGTGACGATGATTTTCCACTTCACTCTAAAATTATATGAACTTTTCAAATGTTTCACACTTATGTTTCATCAAGTAGATATACACATATTTGCTCAAATCATCTATGAAGGTCAGAAAACAATGATACCCGCCGTGAGTCTCAACACTCATTGGAGCGCATACATCGGTATGTATTATTTCCAATAAGTCAGTGGCTCGCTCCATTGTTCCGGAGAACGGAGTCTTAGTCATCTTGCCCATGAGGCATGGTTCACAAGCATCAAAATGATTCATAATCAAGTGATTCCAAAAGCCCATCAGCATGGAGTTTCTTCATGCGCTTTTACACCAATATGACCTAAACGACAGTGCCGCAAATAAGTTGCACCATAATTATTAACTTTGCATCTTTTGGCTTCAATATTATGAATATGTGTATCACTACGATCGAGATCCAACGAACCATTTTAATTTGGTGTATAACCATAGAAGGTTTTATTCATGTAAACAGAACAACAATTATTCTCTAACTTAAATGAATAACCGTATTGCAATAAACATGATCAAATCATATTCATGCTCAACGAAAACACAAAATAACATTTATATAGGTTTAACACTAATCCCGAAAGTATAGGAGTGTGCGATGATGATCATATCAATCTTGGAACCACTTGCAATACTCATCGTCACTTCACCCTTAACTAGTCTCTGTTCATTCTGCAACTCCCGTTTCGAGTTACTACTCATAGCAACTGAACCAACATCAAATACCGAGGGGTTGCTATAAACACTAGTAAAGTACGCATCAATAACATGTATATCATATATAGCATTGCTCACTTTTCCATCCTTCTTATCCGCCAAATAGTTGGGGAAGTTCCGCTTCCAGTGACCAGTCCCTTTGCAATAGAAGCACTTAGTCTCAGGCTTAGGTCCTGACTTGGGCTTCTTCACTTTGAGCAGCAACTTGCTTGCCGTTCTTCTTGAAGTTCCCTTTCTTTCCCTTTGCCCTTTTCTTGAAACTAGTGGTCTTGTTAATCATCAACACTTGATGCTCTTTCTTGATTTCTACCTTCATCGATTTCATCATCATGAAAAGCTCGGGAATCATTTTCGTCATCCCTTGCATACTATAGTTCATCACAAAGTTCTACTAACTTGGTGATGGTGACTAGAGAATTCTGTCAATCACTATTTTATCTGGAAGATTAACTCCCACTTGATTCAAGTGATTGTAGTAACTAGACAATCTGAGCACAAGCTCACTGCTTGAGCTATTCTCCTCCATCTTTTAGCTGTAGAACTTGTTGGAGACTTCATATCTCTCAACTCGGGTATTTGCTTGAAATATTAACTTCAACTCCTGGAACATCTCATATGGTCCATGACGTTCAAAACATCTTTGAAGTCCCGATTCTAAGCCATTAAGCATGGTGCACTAAACTATCAAGTAGTCATCATATTGAGCTAGCCAAACGTTCATAACGTCTGCATCTGCTCCTGCAATAGGTCTGTCACCTAGCGGTGCATCAAGGACATAATTTTTCTGTGCAACAATGAGGATAAACCTCAGATCACGGATCCAATCCGCATCATTGCTACTAACATCTTTCAACTTAGTTGTCTCTAGGAACATATCAAAAATAAAACAGGGGAACTCAACGCGAGCTATTGATCTACAACATAGATATGCTAATACTACCAGGACTAAGTTCATGATAAATTAAAGTTCAATTAATCATATTACTTAAGAACTCCCACTTAGATAGACATCCCTCTAATCATCTAAGTGATCACGTGATCCAAATCAACTAAACCATGTCCGATCATCACATGATATGGAGTAGTTTTCAATGGTGAACATCACTATGTTGATCATATGTTCTATATGATTCACACTCGACCTTTCGGTCTCAGTGTTCCGAGGCCATATCTGCATATGCTAGGCTCGTCAAGTTTAACCTGAGTATTCCGCGTGTGCAACTGTTTTGCACCCATTGTATTTGAACGTAGAGCTTATCGCACCCAATCATCATGTGGTGTCTCAGCACGAAGAACTTTCACAACGGTGCATACTCAGGGAGAACACTTATACCTTGAAATTTAGTGAGAGATCATCTTATAATGCTACCGTCGATCTAAGCAAAAAAAGATGTATAAAAGATAAACATCACATGCAACCAAAATATGTGACATGATATGGCCATCATCATCTTGTGCCTTTGATCTCCATCTCCAAAGCATCGTCATGATCTTCATCGTCACCGGCATGACACCATGATCTCCATCATCTTGATCTATATCAATGTGTCGTCACATGGTCGTCTCGCCAACTATTTCTCTTGCAACTATTGCTATCGCATAGCGATAAAGTAAAGAAATTATTTGGCACTTTCATCTTATGCAATAAAGAGACAACCATAAGGCTTCTGCCAGTTGTCGATAACTTCAACAAACGATCCAAGTACCGAACGCACGGCACCTTCGAGTTCAGCACACGTTCAGCTCGATGACGTCCCACGAACTCCGATCCAGCAGAGCTTCGAGGGAGAGTCCCGTCAGCACGACGGCGTGATGACGGTGATGATGATGCTACCTACGCAGGGCTTTGCCTAAGCACCGCTACGATATGATCGAAATGGATTATGGTGGAGGGGGGCATCACACACTGCTGGGAGAGATCAACAGATCAACTTATGTGTCTAGAGGTGCCCCCTGCCCCGTATATAAAGGAGGGAGGGAGAGGCCGGCCCTAGAGGGGGCGCGCCAAGTGTGGGGAGTCCTACTAGGACTGCCAAGTCCTAGTAGGATTCCCCTTTCCTTTCCGGAGTAGGAGAGAAGGAAAGAGGGGGAGAGGGAAAAGGAAAAGGGGGCTGCACCCCTTGTCCAATTCGGACCAGAGGGGGGGGGCGCCTCCTTCCTTTTGGCCTCTCTCCTCTATTCCCGTATGGCCCAATAAGGCCCAATACTTCTCCCGGTGAATTCCCGTAACTGCCTTGTACTCCGAAAATACCCGAATCACTCGGAACCTTTCCGATGTCCGAATATAGTCGTCCAATATATCGACCAGAGGGGGGCGTGCTACGTCTTGAGCTTGCGTTGGTTTTCCCCGAAGAGGAAGGGATGATGCAGCAGAGTAGCATAAGTATTTCCCTCAGTTTTTGAGAACCAAGGTATCAATCCAGTAGGAGCCCATGCTCAAGTCCCTCGTACCTGCACAAAGCGATAGCTACTCGCAACCAACGCGATTAGGGGTTGTCAATCCCTTCACGGTCACTTACGAGAGTGAGATCTGATAGATATAATATTTTTGGTATAAAGATGCAAAGTAAAAAGTAAAGGCAAAGTAAAAAGCAAAGCAAGGTTAAAGTGATGGAGATTGATATGATGAGAATAGACCCGGGGGCCATAGGTTTCACTAGTGGCTTCTCTCAAGAGCATGAGTATTCTACGGTGGGTGAACAAATTACTGTTGAGCAATTGACAGAATTGAGCATAGTTATGAGAATATCTAGGCATGATCATGTATATAGGCATCACGTCCGTGACAAGTAGATCGAAATGATTCTACATCTACTACTATTACTCCACTCATCGACCGCTATCCAGCATGCATCTAGAGTATTAAGTTAAAAACAGAGTAACGCCTTAAGCAAGATGACATGATGTAGAGAGATAAATTCATGCAATATGAAATAAACCCCATCTTGTTATCCTCGATGGCAACGATACAATACGTGCCTTGCTGCCCCTTCTGTCACTGGGTAAGGACACCGCAAGATCGAACCCAAAGCTAAGCACTTCTCCCATGGCAAGAACTACCAATCTAGTTGGCCAAACCAAACGGATAATTCGAAGAGACTTGCAAAGATAACCAATCATACATAAAAGAATTCAGAGAAGATTCAAATATTATTCATAGATAGACTTGATCATAAACCCACAATTCATCGGTCCCAACAAACACACCACAAAAAGAGGATTACATCGAATAGATCTCCACAAGAGAGGGGGAGAACTTTGTATTGAGATTCAAAGAGAGAGAAGAAGCCATCTAGCTACTAAATATGGACCCGAAGGTCTGAGATAAACTACTCACACTTCATCGGAGGGGCTAGGATGATGTAGAAGCCCTCCGTGATGACGGCCCTCTTCCGGCGGAGCTCCGGAACAGGCCCCAAGATGGGATCTCGTGGATACAGAAAGTTGCGGCGGTGGAATTAGGTTTTTGGCTCCTGTTCTGATCGTTTGGGGGTACGTGTGTATATATAGGAGGAAGAAGTACGCCAGAGGAGCAATGAGGGGCCCACGAGGCAGGGGGCACGCCCTAGGGGGGGCGCCCCCACCCTCGTGACCGCCTCTTTTGTTCCTTGGAGCAGGGTCCAAGTCTCCTGGATCACGTTCCCGAAGATTTTATTCCATTTGGACTCCCTTTGATATTCCGTTTATCTGAAACACTGAAATAGGCAAAAAAATAGCAATTCTGGGCTATGCCTCCGGTTAATAGGTTAGTCCCAAAAATAATATAAAAGTGGAAAATAAAGCCCAATATAGTCCAAAACAGTAGATAATATAGCATGGAGCAATCAAAAAGTATAGATACGTTGGTGACGTATCAGGCATCCCCAAGCTTAATTCCTGCTCGTCCTCGAGTAGGTAAATAATAAAAAGAGAATTTTTGATGCGGAGTTCTACTTGGCATAATTTCAATGCAAATCTTCTCAATTGTGGTATGAATATTCAGATTAGAAAGATTCAAGACAAAAGTTTATATTGACATAAAAATAATAATACTTCAAGCATACTAATAAAGCAATTATGTCTTCTCAAAATAACATGGCCAAAGAAAGTTATCCCTACAAAATCATATAGTCTGGCTATGCTCCATCTTCACCACACAAAGTATTCAAATCATGCACAACCCCGATGACAAGCCAAGCAATTGTTTCATACTCTAACTTTTTCAATCTTCACGCAATACATGAGCGTGAGCCATGGATATAGCACTACAGGTGGAATAGAATGGTGGTTGTGGAGAAGAAAAAAAGGAGGGGAAGATAGTCTCACATCAAATAGGCGTATCAACGGGCTATGGAGATGCCCATCAATAGATATCAATGTGAGTGAGTAGGGATTGCCATGCAACAGATGCACTAGAGCTATAAATGTATGAAAGCTCAACAAAAGAAACTAGTGGGTGTGCATCCAACTTGCTTGCTCACGAAGGCCTAGGGCAATTTGAGGAAGCCCATTATTGGAATATACAAGCCAAGTTCTATAATGTAAAATTCCCACTAGTATATGAAAGTGACAACATATGAGACTCTCTATATGAAGAACATGGTGCTACTTTGAAGCACAATATATGAGACTTGCTATATCATGGTGCTACTTTGAAGCACAAGTGTGGAAAAAGGATGGTAGCATTGCCCCTTTTTATTTATTTTCTTTTTTTGGGCCTTCTTTTTTTGGCCTTTCTCTTTTTTTATTGGGACAATGCTCTACTGAATGATGATCATCACACTTTTATTTATTTACAACTCAATGATTACAACTCGATTCTAAAACAAAGTATGACTCTATATGGATGCCTCCGGCAGTGTACCGGGATATGCAATGAATCAAGAGTGACAAGTATGAAGAAATTATGAATGGTGGCTTTGCCACGAATACTATGTCAACTACATGATCATGCTAAACAATATGACAATGATGAATGTGTCATGATGAACTAGATGGTGGAAATTTGCATGGCAATATATCTCAGAATGGCTATGGAAATGCCGTAATAGGTAGGTATGGTGGCTGTTTTGAGGAAGGTATATGGTAGGTGTATGATACCGGCGAAAGGTGCGCGGTATTAGAGAGGCTAGAAAAGGTGGAAGGGTGAGAGTGCGTATAATCCATGGACTCAACATTAGTCATAAAGAACTCATATACTTATTGCAAAAATCTAGAAGTTATCAAAGCAAAGTATTACGCGCACGCTCCTAGGGGGATAGATTGGTAGGAAAAGACCATCGCTCGTCCCCGACCGCCACTCATAAGGAAGATAACCAATAAATAAATCATGCTCCGACTTCGTTACATAACGGTTCACCATACGTGCATGCTACGAGAATCACAAACCTTAACACAAGTATTCTTTAAATTCCCAACTACTCAACTAGCATGACTTTAATATTATCACCTCCATATCTCAAAACAATTATCATGCTTTAATCTTTTCTTAGTATTCAACACACTCAAAAGAAAGTTTCACAAATCTTGAATACCAAGCATCTTATTATTAAGCAAGCTACCATTCTATTAAGAGACTCTCAAAATAATTTAAGTGAAACATGAGAGATCAATCGTTTCTTTAAAACACATCCACCACCGTGCTCTAAAAGATCTAAGTGAAGCACATAGAGCAAAATTATAACACTCAAAAGATATAAGTGAAGCACATAGAGCAAAACTATCTAGCTCAAAATATATAAGTGAAGCACATAGAGCAAAACTACTTAGCTCAAAAGATATAAGTGAAGCACATAGAGCAAAACTACTTAGCTCAAAAGATATAAGTGAAGCACATAGAGTATTCTATCAAATTTTAATTCATATATGGCTCTCTCAAAAGGTGTGTACAGCAAGGATGATTGTGGCATACTGAGACACAAAGACACAAATAATACAAGACACTCCAAGCAAAACACATATCATGTTGGTGAATAAAAATATAGCTCCAAGTAAATTACCGACGGAAGTGGACGAAAGAGGGGATGCCTTCCGGGGCATCCCGAAGCTTTGAATTTTTGGTGTCCTTGGATTATCTTGGGGGTGCCATGGTCATCCCCAAGCTTAGGCTCTTTCCACTCCTTGTTCCATGATCCATCAAAAGAATTCACCCAAAACTTGAAAACTTCACAACACAAAACTCAAAATAGAAAACTCGTGAGCTCCGTTAGCGAAAGAAAACAAAATACCACTTCAAGGTACTGTAATGAACTCATTCTTTATTTATATTGGTGTTGAACCTACTGTATTCCAACTCCTCTATGGATTATAAACTATTTTACTAGCCATAGATTCATCAAAATAAGCAAACAACACACGAAAAACAGAATCTGTCAAAAACAGAACAGTCTGTAGTAATCTGTAGCTAGCGCAAGATCTGGAACCCCAACAATTCTAAAATAAATTTCTGGACGTGAGGAATTTATATATTAATCATCTGCAAAAATAATTAACTAAATATCACTCTTCAAATAAAAATGACAGCAGTTATCGTGAGCGCTAAAGTTTCTGTTTTTTACAGCAAGTTCAACAAGACTTTCCCCAAGTCTTCCCAACGGTTCTACTTGGCACAAACACTAATTAAACACAAAAAACACAACCAAAACAGAGGCTAAATAATTTATTTATTACTAAACAGGAGCAAAAATCAAGGAATAAAAATAAAATTGGGTTGCCTCCCAACAAGCGATATCGTTTAACGCCCCTAGCTAGGCATAAAAGCGAGGATAGATCTAGGTATTGCCATCTTTGGTAGGCAATCCATAAGTGGTTCTCATGATATTTTCATATGGTAATTTTATTTTATTTCTAGGAAAGTTTTCCATGCCCTTTTTTAATGGAAATTGAAATCTAATATTCCCTTCCTTCATATCAATAATCGCACCAACCGTTCTAAGGAAAGGTCTACCAAGAATAATAGGGCAAGAAGGATTGCAATCTATATCAAGAACAATGAAATCTACGGGCACATAATTCCTATTTGCAACAATAAGAACATCATTAATCCTTCACATAGGTTTCTTAATAGTGGAATCCACAAGTTGCAAGTTTAGAGAGCAATCATCAAAATTACGAAAATCTAGTAAATCACACAACGTCTTGGGAATAGTAGAGACACTAGCACCCAAATCACACAAAGCATAAAACTCATGATTTTTAATTTTAATTTTAATAGTTGGTTCCCACTCATCATAGAGTTTTCTAGGGATAGAAACTTTCAACTCAAGTTTTTCTTCATAAGATTGCATCAAGGCATCAACAATATGTTCGGTGAAGGCTTTATTTTGACTATAAGCATGTGGAGAATTTAGCACGGATTGCAACAAGGAAATACAATCAATTAAAGAGCAACTTTAATAATTAAATTCCTTGAAATACAATATAGTGGGTTTAGCAACATCTAGATTTTTATTTCTTTCAATACCACTTTCATCAATTTCATCATTAAGATCTAAATACTCCGAATTTTTAGAACGCCTTCTAGGTAAAGGAAGATCATATTCAGTTTCATCAAGATTCATATTGCAAAATAAAGATTTAATAGGGGACACATCAATAACTTTTAGATCTTCATCTTGATTTTCATAGGTATTGGAAAACACGCTTTAATAAAGGCATCTTTGGAAGCATGCATCCTAGCGGTTCTTTCCTTGCGCTCATCAATGGAAATTCTCATGGCTTTGAGAGACTCATTGATATCATGCTTTGGAGGAATAGATCTAAGCTTTAAAGAATCAATCTCAAGAGAAATTCTATCAACGTTTCTGGCCAAATCATCAACTTTAAGCAATTTCTCCTTAAGCAAAGCATTAAAATTCTTTTGTGAATTCATAAACTCTTTAACACTAGTCTCAAATTCAGAGGGCATCTTATTATAATTTCCATAAGAGTTGTTGTAGGAATTCCCATAATTATTAGAAGGATTACTAGGATATGGCCTAGGATTAAAATTCCCTCTATAAGTGTTGTTACCAAAATTATTCCTACCAACAAAATTCACATCCATAGATTCATTGTTATTCTCAATCAAAGTAGAAAAAGGCATATCATTAGGATCAGAAGAAACACTCTTAGTAGCAAATAATTTCATAAGTTCATACATCTTTCCACTCAACACATTGATTTCTTCTATCGCATGCACTTTTTTATTAGAAGATCTTTCAGTATGCCATTGAGAATAATTAACCATAATATTATCTAGGAGTTTAGTAGCATCTCCTAAAGTGATTTCCATAAAAGTGCCTCCCGCGGCCGAATCTAAAAGATTTCTAGAAGCAAAATTCAATCCGGCATAAAATTTTTGTATGATCATCCACAAATTCAAACCATGAGTAGGGCAATTACGTATCATTAATTTCATTATCTCCCAAGCTTGTGCAACATGTTCATGATCAAGTTGTTCAAAATTCATAATATCGTTTCTAAGAGAGATGATCTGAGCGGGAGGAAAATACTTAGAGATAAAAGCATCTTTGCACTTGTTCCATGAATCAATACTATTCTTAGGCAAAGACGAAAACCAAGCTTTAGCACGATCTCTAAGCGAAAAAGGAAATAGCTTCAATTTAACGACATCATTATTGACATCTTTTTTCTTTTGCATATCACATAAATCAACGAAGCTATTCAGATGAATAGCGGCATCTTCACTAGGAAGGCCGACGAATTGACCTTTCATAACAAGATTCAACAAAGCAGTATTAATTTCACAAGATTCAGCATCGGTAAGAGGAGCAATCGGAGTGCTAAGGAAATTATTATTATTGGTATTGGTGAAGTCACACAATTTAGTAGTATCTTGAGCCATCACGACAAACAAGCAATCTAACACACAGGCAAACAAAAAGCAAACGGGCAAAAAGAGGCAAATAGAGAGGGAGGATAGAGAGAGAGGGCGAATAAAACGGGAAGGGTGAATTGGGGGGAGAGGAAAACGAGAGGCAAATGGCAAATAATGTAATGCGAGAGATAGGGATTGTGATGGGTACTTGGTATGTTGACTTTTTTGTGTAGACTCCCCGGCAACGGCACCAGAAATCCTTCTTGCTACGTCTTGAGCTTGCGTTGGTTTTCCCCGAAGAGGAAGGGATGATGCAGCAGAGCAGCATAAGGATTTCCCTCAGTTTTTGAGAACCAAGGTATCAATCCAGTAGGAGCCCACGCTCAAGTCCCTCGTACCTGCACAAAGCGATAGCTACTCGCAACCAACACGATTAGGGGTTGTCAATCCCTTCACGGTCACTTACGAGAGTGAGATCTGATAGATAAATATTTTTGGTATTTTTGGTATAAAGATGCAAAGTAAAAAGTAAAGGCAAAGTAAAAAAGCAAAGCAAGATTAAAGTGATGGATATTGATATGATGAGAATAGACCCGGGGGCCATAGGTTTCACTAGTGGCTTCTCTCAAGAGCATAAGTATTCTACGGTGGGTGAACAAATTACTGTTGAGCAATTGACAGAATTGAGCATAGTTATGAGAATATCTAGGCATGATCATGTATATAGGCATCAGGTCCGTTACAAGTAGATCGAAACGATTCTGCATCTACTACTATTACTCCACTCATCGACCGCTATCCAGCATGCATCTAGAGTATTAAGTTAAAAACAGAGTAACGCCTTAAGCAAGATGACATGATGTAGAGAGATAAATTCATGCAATATGAAATAAACCCCATCTTGTTATCCTCGATGGCAACGATACAATACGTGCCTTACTGCCCCTTCTGTCACTGGGTAAGGACACCGCAAGATCGAACCAAAAGCTAAGCAATTCTCCCATGGCAAGAACTACCAATCTAGTTGGCCAAACCAAACGGATAATTCGAAGAGACTTGCAAAGATAACCAATCATACATAAAAGAATCAGAGAAGATTCAAATATTATTCATAGATAGACTTGATCATAAACCCACAATTCATCGGTCTCAACAAACACACCGCAAAAAGAGGATTACATTGAATAGATCTCCACAAGAGAGGGGGAGAACTTTGTATTGAGATTCAAAGAGAGAGAAGAAGCCATCTAGCTACTAACTATGGACCCGAAGGTCTGAGGTAAACTACTCACACTTCATCGGAGGGGCTAGGATGATGTAGAAGCCCTCCGTGATGACGACCCTCTTCCAGCGGAGCTCCGGAACAGGCCCCAAGATGGGATCTCGTGGATACAGAAAGTTGCGGCGGTGGAATTAGGTTTTTGGCTCCTGTTCTGATCGTTTGGGGGTATGTGCGTATATATAGGAGGAAGAAGTACGCCGGAGGAGCAACGAGGGGCCCATGAGGCTTGGGGGCGGGCCCTAGGGGGGGCGGCCCCCACCCTCGTGACCGCCTCTTTTATTCCTTGGAGCAGCGTCCAAGTCTCCTGTATCACGTTCGGTGAGAAAATCACGTTCCCGAAGATTTTATTCCGTTTGGACTCCGTTTGATATTCCGTTTATCTGAAACACTGAAATAGGCAAAAAACATCAATTTTGGGTTGGGCCTCCGGTTAATAGGTTTGTCCCAAAAATAATATAAAAGTGGAAAATAAAGCCCAATATAGTCCAAAACAGTAGATAATATAGCATGGAGCAATAAAAAATTATAGATACGTTGGAGACGTATCAGGGTGCGCGCCTCCTTCCTTTTGGCCTCTCTCCTCTATTCCCGTATGGCCCAATAAGGCCCAATACTTCTCCTGGTGAATTCCCGTAACTCCCCGGTACTCCGAAAATGCCCGAATCACTCGGAACCTTTCCGATGTCCGAATATAGTCGTCCAATATATCGATCTTTATGTCTCGACCATTTTGAGACTCCTCGCCATGTCCCCGATCTCATCCGGGACTCCGAACTACCTTCGGTACATAAAATCACATAAACTCATAATACCATCGTCACCGAAACTTTAAGCATGCGGACTCTATGGGTTCGAGAACTATGTAGACATGACCGAGACACGTCTCCGGCCTATAACCAAAAGCGAAACCAGGATGCTCATATTGGCTCCCACATATTCTACGAAGATCTTTATCGGTCAAACCGCATAACAACATACGTTGTTCCCTTTGTCATCGGTATGTTACTTGCCCGAGATTCGATCGTCGGTATCTCAATACCTAGTTCAATCTCGTTACTGGCAAGTCTCTTTACTTGTTTCATAATACATCATCCCGTAACTTGCTACCTCTTGAGCACTGCGTTGGTTTTCCTCGAAGAGGAAGGGATGATGCAGAAAAGTAGCGTAAGTATTTCCCTCAGTTTTTGAGAACCAAGGTATCAATCCAGTAGGAGGCTACGCGCGAGTCCCTCGTACCTGCACAAAACAAATAAATCCTCGCAACCAACGCGAATAGGGGTTGTCAATCCCTACACGGCCACTTATGACAGTGAGATCTAATAGATATGATAAGATAATATTTTTGGTATTTTTGTGATAAATATGCAAAGTAAAATAAAGGCAAAGTAAAAAAGCAAAGGAAATAACTAAGTATTAGGAGATTAATATGATAAAGATAGACCCGGGGGCCATAGGTTTCACTAGTGGCTTCTCTCGAGGGCATAAGTATTCTACGGTGGGTGAACAAATTACTGTTGAGCAATTGACAGAATTGAGCATAGTTATGAGAATATCTAGGTATGATCATGTATATAGGCATCACGTCCGAGACAAGTAGACCGACTCCTGCCTGCATCTACTACTATTACTCAACTCATCGACCGCTATCCAGCATGCATCTAGAGTATTAAGTTAAAAACAGAGTAACGCCTTAAGCAAGATGACATGATGTAGAGGGATAGACTCATGCAATATGATGAAAACCCCATCTTGTTATCCTCGATGGCAATAATACAATACGTGCCTTGCTGCCCCTACTGTCACTGGGAAAGGACACCGCAAGATTGAACCCAGAGCTAAGCACTTCTCCCATTGCAAGAAAGATCAATCTAGTAGGGCAAACCAAACTAATAATTCAAAGAGACTTGCAAAGATAACCAATCATACATAAAAGAATTCAGAGAAGATTCAAATATTGTTCATAGATAGACTTGATCATAAACCCACAATTCATCGGTCTCAACAAACACACCGCAAAAAGAAGATTACATCGAATAGTTCTCCGCAAGAGAGGGGGAGAACATTGTATTGAGATCCAAAAAGAGAGAAGAAGCCATCTAGCTAATAACTATGGACCCTTAGGTCTGAGGAAAACTACTCACAGTTCATCGGAGGGACTATGGTGTTGATGTAGAAGCCCTCCGTGATCGATGCCCCCTCCGGCGGAGCTCCGGAACAGGCCCCAAGATGGGATCTCGTGGATACAGAAAGTTGCGGCGGTGGAATCAAGTTTTTGGCTCCGTATCTGATTGTTTGGGGGTACGTAGGTATATATAGGAGGAAGGAGTACATCGGTGGAGCAACAGGGGGCCCACGAGGGTGGAGGGCGCGCCTGGGGGGTAGGCGCGCCCCCCTACCTCGTGGCCTCCTCTTTTGTGTCTTGACATAGGATCCAAGTCTCCTGGGTCTTGTTCGTTGAGAAAATCACGTTCCCGACGGTTTCATTCCGTTTGGACTCTGTTTGATATTCCTTTTCTTCGAAACCCTAAAATAGGCAAAAAACAGCAATTCTGGGCTGGGCCTCTGGTTAATAGGTTAGTCCCAAAAATAATATAAAATTGGATAATAAAGCCCAATAATGTCCAAAACAGTAGATAATATAGCAGGGAGCAATCAAAAATTATAGATACGTTGGAGACGTATCAAGCATCCCCAAGCTTAATTCCTGCTCGTCCTCGAGTAGGTAAATGATAAAAACAGAATTTTTGATGCGGAGTGCTACTTGGCATAATTTTAATGTAATTCTTCTTAATTGTGGCATGAATATTCAGATCCGAAAGATTCAAGACAAAAGTTCATATTGGCATAAAGATAATAATACTTCAAGCATACTAACTAAGCAATTATGTCTTCTCAAAATAACATGGCCAAAGAAAGTTCATCCCTACAAAATCATATAGTTTATTCATGTTTCATTTTCGTCACACAAGAATACTCTCATCATGCACAACCCCGATGAAAAGCCAAGCAATTGTTTCATACTTTAGTAATCTCAAACCTATAAACTTTCACACAATATATGAGCGCGAGCCATGGACATAGAACTATGGGTGGAATAGAATATAATGAGGGGGGTTATGTGGAGAAGACAAAAAAGGAGAAAGTCTCACATCAACAAGGCTAATCAATGGGCTATGGAGATGCCCATCGATTGATGTTAATGCAAGGAGTAGGGATTGCCATGCAACGGATGCACTAGAGTTATAAATGTATGAAAGCTCAACAAAAGAAACTAAGTTGGTGTGCATCCAACTTGCTTGCTCACGAAGACCTAGGGCACTCGAGGAGGCCCATTGTTGGAATATACAAGCCAAGTTCTATAATGAAAATTCCAACTAGTATATGAAAATGACAAAACAAGAGACTCTCTATCATGAAGATTACTGTGCTACTTTGAAGCACAAGTGTGGCAAAGGATAGTAACATTGTCCCTTCTCTCTTTTTTCTCTCATTTTTTGGGCCTTCTCCCTTTTTTATGGCCTTTCTCTTTTTTTATTCCTCACTTGGGACAATGCTCTAAAAAATGATGATCATCTCAATGATTACAACTCGATACTAGAACAAAAGATGACTCTATACGAATGCCTCCGGCGGTGTACCGGGATATGCAATGGACCAAGAGTGACATGTATGAAAGAATTATGAACGGTGGCTTTGCCACAAATACTATGTCAACTACATGATCATGCTAAGCAATATGACAATGATGAATGTGTCATGATAAACGGAATGGTGGAAAGTTGCATGGCAATATATCTCAGAATGGCTATGGAAATGCCATAATAGGTAGGTATGGTGGCTGTTTTGAGGAAGATATAAGGAGGTTTATGTGTGAAAGAGAGTATCATATCACGGGGTTTGGATGCACCGGCGAAGTTTGCGCCAACTCTCGATGTGAGAAAGGCAATGCACGGTACCGAAGAGGCTAGCAAGGATGGAAGGGTGAGAGTGCGTATAATACATGGACTCAACATTAGTCATAAAGAACTCACATACTTATTGCAAAAATCTACAAGTCATCAAAAACCTCGGTACTACGCGCATGCTCCTAGGGGGGGATAGATTGGTAGGAAAAGACCATCGCTCGTCCCCGACCGCCACTCATAAGGAGGACAATCAAATAACACCTCATGTTTCAAATTTGTTGCATATCGTTTACCATACGTGCATGCTACGGGACTTGTAAACCTCAACACAAGTATTTCTCAATTTCACAACTACTCAACTAGCATGACTTTGATATTATTACCTCCATATCTCAAAACAATCATCAAGCATCAAACTTTTCTTAGTATTCAACACACTCATAAGAAAGTTTTATTATTAATCTTGCATACCAAGCACATTAGGATTTTAAGCAAATTACCATGCTATTAAGACTCTTAAAATAATCTAAGTGAAGCATGAGAGATCAATAGTTTCTATAAAACAAATCCACCACCATGCTCTAAAAGATATAAGTGAAGCACTAGAGCAAAACTATAAAGCTCAAAAGATATAAGTGAAGCACATAGAGTATTCTAACAAATTCCAAATCATGTATGGCTCTCTCAAAAGGTGTGTACAGCAAGGATGATTGTGGTAAACTAAAAAGAAAAGACTCAAATCAAATGGAGCTATGCTTTGGAGGCTAGCTTAGAGTTACTAAGGTAAATAAGCACAAGAAAGATCAGGTCAAATGGAGCAAGTAAAATGGTAGTAGCTGTAGAAACCACCATTTCTATCCTAATGTGATGAAATATTTTTGCTCAGGGAGGTGCCCTAGGGTCTCTAGAATATTTGCGAATTATCTCAGAATTTTCTGAGCCATAAAAATTAGGGTTGCTTTGGAGCAAACAGGTTTGGCTTAGGGTTTTAGAGAGAAATTGAATATTTTTCATTTAAGAAAAATATTCCATAGGTTATTTTGAGGTGGATCAGAAGTGAAATGATGGTTTGGGAGAGAAAAGAACACTTGGGTGAAAGCCAAGGATGCCCAAGTGTTTAAGTCCAAATGAAAAGATTCAAAAACTCCAAGTTTCAAAAAAAATTCAAATGAAAACTCAAACAAATGAAAGAGGGCAAAAACTAGGCTGTCACAAACCTCCCCCACTTAGAATGAATCTCGTCCTCGAGATTCAGTTGCTTGGGAAAACCACTCTGGATACTGACCCTTAAGGAATTCTTCCTGCTCCCAAGTTGCTTCTGACTCTGTGTGATGCTCCCACTGAACCTTGTAAAATTTTCTGGCTTTGCTGCGAGTGACCCTTTCCATTTGATCCAAAATTTTGAACGGTCTTTCATCATAAGTTAAATCCTCTGCCAATTCTATCTCAGTCATTGCAGTCCTTTTCTCAGGCGGGGATTTGCATCGTCTCAATTGCGAAACATGGAACACATTGTGTATATCCGACAACTCCGGGGGTAGTTCCAATTGGTATGCGACCGTACCCACTCGAGACATAATTGGGAATGGACCAATGAATCTGGGTGCCAACTTTCCACGAGTCTGAAATCTCTTAACTCCTTTCATAGGAGTGACTCGGAGGTACATGTGTTCTCCAGGCTCAAAACTGACCTATCGGTGCTTTGCGTCATAATAACTCTTCTGACGGGATTTGGCCAATTGCAGTCGGTCTCTGATTTCTCGGACTTGTCTCTTAGCTTCCATCATGAGATCGGTTCCGAAGATATGGCTATCTCCAGCTTGAGACCAATTTAGAGGAGTGCGGCACTTACGACCATATAGAGCTTCATATGGCGACATCTTTAGACTAGTCTGGAAGCTGTTGTTATATGAGAACTCGGCGTATGGCAAACAATCTTCCCATTTTGCCCCGTTGGCTAGTACACAGGCTCGCAACATATCTTCGAGTATTTGATTTACTCGCTCTGTCTGACTGTCCGTCTGAGGGTGATAAGTAGTACTATATTTCAGTGCTGTCCCCAAGGCTTGATGAAGACGGGACCAGAAAGCGGAGGTAAACAAAGATCCTCGGTCGGAAGTGATGGTTCGGGGTACTCGATGCAGACTGACGATTCGGGATACATACAATTGTGCAAGTTCGTCTGCTCTGTATCTGGTGCTGATCGGGATGAAGTGAGCAACCTTGGTGAGGGTGTCCACTATAACCCAGATGGCGTCTTTGCCTCGCTGAGTCCTAGGCAATCCAGTGATGAAATCCATGCAAACATCATCCCATTTCCATTGTGAAACTGGCAATTGTTGGAGAAGTCCAGCTGGCTTCTGATGATCTGCTTTCACCTTGTTGCATATGTCGCAACAGGCTACAAAATATGCAATGTCTTTCTTCATCCCATCCCACCAGAATATCCGTTTAAGGTCTTCATACATTTTCGTACCTCCCAGATGAATGGAATACGAGGATTCGTGTGCTTCTGACAAGATTTTCTTCTTCAAGTCTGGTTGATCTGGTATACAAATTCGTCCACGGAATCGGAGGGTACCGAAGTTGTCCTTGAAGAAATATGGGGATTGCTTTGCATGTTTTTGTAGCTCGGCGTCTTCTGGCTGGGCCTTGTGGATATCCATCTCGAGTGTGGGGGTAATTTCCAAAATATTAGTGAGGCCAGCATCAATGATGACCTAGTTGAGCCGAGCGATCTCCTCCTGAAGTTCGGTAGGCAATGATTTTAACATGACATTTAAGCTGACAGGCTTTCGACTGAGCGCATCGGCAACGACGTTGGCCTTGCCTGGATGGTAATTTATTCCAAGGTCATAATCCTTGACCAATTCTAACCAGCTTCGCTGACGGAGATTTAAATCTGGCTGAGTGAAGATGTATTTGAGGCTTTTGTTGTCAGTAAAAATTTGGCACCTTTTTCCAATGAGATAGTGTCTCCAAATTTTTAATGCATGAACCACTGCAGCCAATTCCAAATCATGAGTAGGATAATTTCCCTCGTGTGGTCGTAGCTGTCGTGAGGCATACGCTACTACCTTGCTGTCTTGCATCAATACGCAACCAATACCTTGTCTAGAGGCATCGCAGTATACATCAAAGCTGCAATAAATGTCTGGAAGAATCAATACCGGTGCGGTCGTCAGACGCGTCTTTAGCTCATTAAAACTCTTCTCACAGTCCTCTTTCCACTCAAACTTTGTATCCTTTTTGAGCAGTTCCATCATCGGTTTAGAAATTTTGGAAAACCCTTCAATGAAATGACGATAGGATCCAGCTAATCCGAGAAAACTCCGGATCTGTGTTACAGTCATGGGTGGTACCCAATCGAGCACATCCTTTACTTTGCTTGGGTCCACGGCTATACCTTCGATGGATAGTACATGTCTGAGAAACCCGACTTTCTTGAGCCAAAATTTGCACTTACTGAATTTGGCGTATAACTGATGGTTGCAGAGCCGTTGTAGCACTGCTCGGAGGTGATCTTTATGCTCTTCTTCACTCTTGGAGTAAATGCGGATATCGTCGATAAAGACTACCACGAATTTGTCGAGGAAGTCCATGAACACTTTGTTCATCATATGCATGAAGAAGGCAGGGGCATTGGTGAGACCAAAGGACATCACAGTATATTCGTAAAGACCGTATCATGTAGTGAATGCGGTCTTAGGAATATCTTCCTTTTTAATCTTGAGCTAATGATATCCGGTTCGTAAATCGATTTTTGAGAATACTTCAGCCCCGCTGAGCTGATCAAACAGATCATCAATCCTTGGTGGTGGGTATTTATTTTTGATGGTGACCTCATTCAGTTGACGGTAATCTATGCACATACGGAGACTGCCATCCTTTTTGCCCGCGAAAATTGCAGGTGACCCCCACGGTGAAGAGCTGGGACGAATATAACCCTTCTGGAGTAATTCGTCAAGCTATTTCTTTAGTTCCACTAATTCTGATGAGGGCATCCGGTAATACTTCTTGTATATTGGTGCGGTTCCGGGCACAAGATCTATGGCAAACTCCAGTTTCCGATCTGGTGGCATGCCAGGCAGTTCTTCTCGAAACACATCAGGGTACTCACTGACCACATGAATAAATTCCAACTCAACCACAGCGGTGCAAACTAGTTCTGGCTTGGGCACATGCTTGCGAGCATAGAATCTGATGAGCTTCCCATTTAGACCGGTCAAACTGACTTCTTGGGTTGCACAGTTTATAAAAACTTGGTACTTGGTCAGCCAATTCATCCCCAATATAATATCCAACTGTTCAGACTCATTGATTATGAGAGATGTTGGAAAGTGGACCCCGTTGATATTGATCTCCAGATCACGGCAGACTAGATTGCTCTTGATTATAGATCCCGGGGTTTGTACCAACATATTTTTGCCCAAAATGGTGCAAGGAAAATTGTTTTGGGTGGCATAACTCCGAGAGATAAAAGAATGGGAAGCCTCAGAGTCAAATAAAATTACTGCAGGTATGTCATTAACAGAAAACATACCAATGACGACTTCTGGCTTCTCTTGGGCTTCCTCGGCGGAGATATGATTCACGTGCCCAGTTGGCCCTGACTCCATAAAGTTGACTTGTGGCCTGCTCAAGGCATTCACCTTGTTGTTCTTGGGGCACTGTTTGGCATAATGTCCGGCCTGCCCGCAAATGAAACAAGTATTATTGCGCTGGCACTCCTCATGTGTTGGACTGGTTACAATATTCTTGACTTGAGTGGTGGTCCTATTAACATTCTGCTGCCAATTTGGCCTGTATTCCACCTGAGTCGGCTGCCAGGTACGAGCTTTTTGCATAGGTTGTCCATCCTTCTTTGGCTCAAACTTGCACTTGTTGTCGTTGTTAGTAGACCTATTATCCGATATAAGCTTGTGCTCCCATTCAACAATGAACGCTTTGTCCACCAGAGTTTGGAAATCGAGGAAATCAAACATACTGAGAGCACACCGAAGTTGTGGATTTAAACCTCCAAGAAATCTGACAATCTCCCTTTCTTCAGTGGCCACGTCATACAGAGAGTAACGGGACAAATGATTGAATTTTTGCAGATACTCAGCCACAGACTGATTTCCTTGGACGAGCGCAAGAAATTCACGTTGTTTGGCCTTCATAACTCTAGTAGGGATGTGATACTTGTGGAACTTATCCTTGAATTTTTCCCAGGTGACTTCCTCATCAATCGGCCACATGGCTTTTGTATTTTCCCACGATATGGCAGCTGCACCCTCAAGGTAATGGATTGCAAATGGGACTTCATCATTTCCTTCAGTACAGGCGATCTCAAGCTTTTTCTCCATGGTCCGCAACCAATCTTCTGCATCCAATGGGTCAACAACCTGACTGAAACTGGGTGGACTGGTCCTCTGAAAATCTGACAGCTTTGAGTGGTGACCATTCTGATTTCCATTCTGTCCAACCATAGCTTGTACACTTCTCAATATTTCAATCAGATCATTGTTCCTTTTCTCTTCAAACATACGCAGAACTTGCTCGGTGGATGGAGGATCAGGCGGTGGAGGTGGTGGCTGAACATTTGGCTCGGGAGAATATCCTGCCTGTCATGAGGAATGACGAACAGGAGTTCTTGCACGAACGTTGCTACTACTGCCTCCCCGCGTCATCCTATTGAGTATTTTTTCCCAAGGCAACGCAATCGAGATGAGAGACATCCAAGAATAAAATTGGGGGAAAAGCCAGCAACAACTCTTGAAAAAGACCAAAAAGAGCGAAGAAAATACGGCGATTAAAGTCCCAACATAATTATACATAGAATCATACATGACAATTAAACTACAAGGCTGGTTCCACTACTCTCATACATGGAGCATCATAACTCATACAACTACATCCGTGCACCATCTAGATGACTGCGAATACTCAAAGATACTACCGCTCTGCTGGTGTTGTGGTGTCCTCCCCTGAAGTAGTCTCAGATCCCGAACTGACGTGGTTAACGGAAACCTCCGGGTTAAAGGTAACGCGACGACGCTGCCTCGAGGGCTCTCCCTCAGGGGCAGGGGTAGGATGAAGCATCAGGGCTGCAGGGGTAGCGAGAAGTGAGACCCACTCGGCAGGAGCACTGAGAGGGTTCACGGCGGAGACGCCTGTGCTACTCGGGGGAGTAACCGGCGAAAGAGGAGAGCTAGAACTAACTGGGACATATGGGGTAAATCCCAAAGAGGACGGAGTAGTGGTGGATCTAGTAGTGACCAAGGTAGCGGCTAAAGCAGTACGGGCACGAGTCAGCTCTCGAGCCAGCTCGTGGATCATTAGATAGCTAGCAGTGATATAACAAGCAAGATGGCTAGCAACACTATCAGACTCCAGGTCAACGAGGGGAAAACGGACACGATCATTGTCGTGCAGAGATGGGTAGTAATAGAAACCTGGGTGGTGCTGCATTTGAACCTCGGTATAACGAAGCTCGACAAGGATCTCAAATGCGGCAAACTGGACAGCTTGAGAAGCGGTGGAGGCGTAACCGCTCCGAGAAGTGCGAGTGTAAGAGCCAGAATCGGAACTGGTGCGTAGAGTAACCACTGCGTGATACTCATACACTGAGTCTGCTAGACGCTCCCGGTACACACGTTAGATTGGTTCGTCTCCGTGAGGGTACAGCCGACGCCACACGTTGCGGAGAAGGTGCGGTGATGTGTACGGCATCAGCTGCAACTGGCACGGATACGGCACCGGAGCCATATACACTCACAACCATTAACAGGTTAGCATAACAATAATAATCAAATGACTAGAATGCAACAACTAGCTATAACTGCTACCGGCACTCAATTTTTCTTGCACCTAGCATCCAGTTAACACGTCATAGTCTAGCGTGGCCTACAGTCATCGCGGCTCTGATACCAATCGTTGTGGCACCCCGGCTCAGAGAGACCGGTTTACCTTGCATTGCCAGCCTAGAGACCATGTCTTCTGGCAACACACAACAAATTGGTACAGAAAACAACCGCTTTATTGATACTAGCGGAACAGACTTCAAATTACAACAGCGGTCGAGGCCAGGCGGCACACTCGGTGCGGCCGAATAATATGTACATTATTTAGTGAACATAAAAGGGGCCTCGATCCGAACAACTATGTGGCAGCGGAATAACGTCGTAGCGGAAGCTCCATGTCACAGGGACACCGATGTGGACACGATCTATACTCGAACAACGCTCCTTTCCAATGAGACTTTCCTGAAATCTGGCATGACACGCCAGGTCAGTACATTGAATGTACTTGCAAGCTCACAACAAGCATAATCATAATGACAAACAATATCATGATATTTAGCCAATTATTAAAGATGCAACACTATATCTCAACATGTTGTGATCATGCTCGAACGTCCCTCAGGACAACTTACCAACCGTGATCATCCTCTGATCACAAACACCACCAATGTGGTGAAACACACCACCGACATGGTAAGATACACCACCAACGTGGTAAAACACACCACTAATGTGGTCTTTAACAAAATGACTCGTGATCCTTACGACGATCACAACCACGACCAATATCTGGTCCCAAATTCCGTGATGGCCTTTCTGCCATCCTTGACAATGCAAAGTTTACAGCTTAGTGTGCAATTTTTATCATTCGTTGACTCATGGTGGGACCTACTACGAGGTGTCCTTAACCGTGGACGTGGCTATCGATAGATTATACACTCTGCAGAGGTAGCACACTAGACCCACACCACGGAACCCATGGCCTCGCACTCCCATTCGGGTGGACCAACGGCATTCCAACGAAACCCCTCCATTGCCACAACACTCTCCCGGCCACTCCGACCCAAATCCACAACGGGCTGGTCTTGGGTGGCCCCGTGTCTACCAAAGCACCCTGACCACCGTCGTGGTCAAACTCCCACTCAGGGAAATCAGTACCATAATCTTATCAATGAGCACACAAGGTTAAGTCTGCTTATCGGGCTAGGGCAAGCACGACATAACCTTCCCTAGATGGAGGCACCGACCAGAGGCCGTGTCAATGGACCGAATCAAGGCCCCCCATAAAGGCAAATGTGGTTGCACCGGAAAGACTCGATCCAGCGGCACCATGACCCAGTCAACGGTGTATTCAAGTTGAGTTATTTTTAGTTTCAACTTTAAACTAACAATGACCGGTGTCATAGCATGCCATGAAATGCAAAATAACACATGTAAAAATAACCGATGTCATATATGCACCAATCATAACCGTCAACAACTCACGTTACTCTACAGATGACTCACAACTTAATCAAAATATTTTGCAACAAGTTTCATTGATTTCTTACGCAAGAAAGCAATTCCGATACTTTCATTGATTTCTTACGCAAGAAAGCAATTCCGATAACTTTTTCATATGCATGACAGAAGATTTCACTATCAACAATTCGTACTTTCTTTATCACTAAATTAAGTTCAAACTTTCTGTAAAACAAGTAATATGATTTAACAGAATATTTAACAGAATATTTTCTAACAAATTCTTATCAATTTTAGGAAGGCAAAAATATAGTTAAGATAACTATCATGCATAACAAAATTATTTCTAATATCACCTCAAATAAATCTTAACTTGCTTTATCCACTAAACTAGTTTCAACTATTCTATAAATCAAGCATAACAACTATTCAACCTTTAACAAAATACAAATAACTCAATAATTATTTAGATGCATGGGTTAATTATTTCATCCAAGTAAGAAAATCACAAATATTGAAATGGCATAATAAAAATGTTGTTGTGGCTTGCCTTAGTGCAGGTGAGGTTCACAAGCCTCCTGGTGATCCTCAAGACAAGCCCCACCTTCTGAAAATAATTTTAAACACACAAGGAATATATCAAGAACACTTCTAAAATTCACCAGAAATTCTAAACAGCTCAGAAAAACCTCATCTTTGGTGAGCTGTTATATTTTCTTTCAAAGAACACAATGCAAATAGAATCAATTCATTTGGACTTATGGTTAAAAAGTTATAACTGTTTGAAGTGTTCTGTAAATTCAAATGAATTTGAATAAAAAGAAAAAGACTCGGGGGTGACGTCGAAGGCGTAAAAGCCCAGGGGCGCTACCACTCGTACCGCTTCGCGCGTGTATAGAGAGACTGACTAGTGGGCCCCGCTAGTCAGGTGGGGGAAGAGGGAGAGAGAAACAGAGACGGCCGTGGCTTCGCCGGAGCTCTCGCCGGCGACGAGGGCTCTTTGGCCAAAACGAGAGGGAGGGATGGCAAGAGGAGGTCGAGGCGCACCTGCCCGTACCCGTAGTGTAGCTAGGGGTGGTCGGACATCGTCGGAATCTTGCTCGCAGGCGGAGGCAGAATGTGGAGGTCGTCGGAGTTGGGGAAGACGGCGAGCAGAGGCCGTTCCAGGGGCTCCAAGTGGGCGAGACGGCCTCACCGGAGAGAGGCAGAGGCCCTGGAGAGGTCGCCCAGGCCTGGGAGGGGCTGGAGCTGCCGCAGCGACCAAAGGGGATTGCCGACGAGCTCGAGCTCGGGGACGGTGGCCCGAGGCCTGCCCGGCCGGGCTACAGCTTCCTACTCTACCGTGGAGTGTGTGTGAGTGCTGGAGGATGCTCGGAGAGGGTGGGGAGGGGCTCTATATATAGGCGAGCGGCGAGGGTGCTTCGGGCTCCGCCGGTGGACACCTGTCCATAGCGCCCGGCGACGAGCGGCGTTAGTGAGAGGGGGAGAAGGCGACATAGGTCACGCAGCCACTATGGACGAGCGGAGACGAGCACAGGGTCGAGGGGGGTGACGACGAGCACAGTGCGCACGCACTGTTGGGCTGGCCGGACCTTGCCCGTGCTCGCTGCGGCGAGCTCCGGCGTCGGCGAGTGCCAGGGTGGAGTTAATGGTGTCGAGACGATGATAATGGAGGGCTTTGGCTAGGTTTGGCAGGCGGGGGAAGCGAGCACGCGCGAACAGAGCGCTCGGCGGCTCCCAGAGCGCGTCGACACGCATGCCTGGCATCATGGACACGCGTGGTCACCGCGTGAACTCCCTCCACAGGCTGGCCTTCATCCAAAAACCATGTCTGGCATGTTGTTCCTGGTGTTTTTGAAGTTTACCATGGTTGGATTTGGATCCAGGTGCAGTAGAGAAAGTTTTACAAGTCTGGTAAGTTTCTGGACAGTAACTTTGAGGTGTTACTGTGGTCAAATGGCTGGGAGTTTGAAGCTGTGCTTTGGAGGCTAGCTTAGAGTTACTAAGGTAAATAAGCACAAGAAAGATCAGGTCAAATGGATAAAGTAAAATGGTAGTTGCTGTAGAAACCACCATTTCTTTCCAGAACAGAAAAGATTTTCTGTAGCAAAAATATCCCAAAAAGTGATGAAATATTTTTGCTCAGGGAGGTGCCCTAGGGTCTCTAGAATATTTGTGAATTATCTCAGAATTTTCTGAGCCATAAAAATTAGGGTTGCTTTGGATAAAACAGGTTTGGCTTAGGGTTTTAGAGAGAAATTGAATATTTTTTATTTAAGAAAAATATTCCAAAGGTTATTTTGAGGTGGATCAGAAGTGAAATGATGGTTTGGGAGAGAAAAGAACACTTGGGTGAAAGCCAAGCATGCCCAAGTGTTTAAGTCCAAATGAAAAGATTCAAAAACTCCAAGTTTCAAAAAAATTCAAATGAAAACTCAAACAAATGAAAGAGGGCAAAAACCAGTCTATCACACATAGATTCATCAAAATAAGCAAACAACACACGAAAAACAGAATCTGTCAAAAACAGAACAGTCTGTAGTAATCTGTAGCTAGCGCAAGATCTGGAACCCCAAAAATTCTAAAATAAATTTCTGGACGTGAGGAATTTATCTATTAATCATATTCAAAAAGAATTAGCTAAATGTCACTCTCCAAATAAAAATGGCAGTAGTTCTCGTGAGCGCTAAAGTTTCTGTTTTTTACAGCAAGTGTAACAAGACTTTCCCCAAGTCTTCCCAGCGGTTCTACTTGGCACAAACACTAATTAAACATAAAAAAACAACCAAAACAGAGGCTAGATAAATTATTTATTACTAAACAGGAGCAAAAAGCAAGGAATAAAAATAAAATTGGGTTGCCTCCCAACAAGCGCTATTGTTTAACGCCCGTAGCTAGGCATAACAAGCAAGGGTTGATCTAGGTATTGCATCTTTGGTAGGCAGTCCATAAGTGGCTCTCATAATAGATTCATAAGGTAATTTAATTTTCTTTCTAGGAAAGTGTTCCATGCCTTCCGTTAATGGAAATTGGAATCTAATATTTCTTTCCTTCATATCAATAATTGCACCAATCGTTCTAAGGAAAGGTCTACCAAGAATAATAGGACATGAAGGATTGCAATCTATGTCAAGAACAATAAAATATACGGGCACATAATTCCTACTTGCAACAATAAGAACATCATTAATTCTTCCAATAGGTTTCTTAATAGTGGAATCCGCAAGGTGTTAGTTTAGAGAGCAATCATCAAAATCACGGAAACCTAACAAATCACACAAAGTCTTTGGAACCGTGGAAACACCAGCACCCAAATCACATAAAGCATAACATTCATGATCTTTAATTTTAATTTTAATAGTTGGTTCCCACTCATCATAAAGTTTTCTAGGGATAGAAACTTCCAATTCAAGTTTTTCTTCATAAGATTGCATCAAGGCATCAACGATATGTTTACTAAATGCTTTATTTTGACTGTAAGCATGAGGAGAATTTAGCACGGATTGTAAAAAGGAAATACAATCAATCAAAGATCAATTTTCATAGTTAAATTCCTTGAAATCCATAATAGTGGGTTTAGCAACATCTAGGGTTTTAATTTCTTCAATCCCACTTTTATCAATTTTAGCATCAAGATCAAAAAATTCCGAATTCTTGGAACGCCTTCTAGGTAAAGGTGGATCATATTCAGTCCCATCATTATCAAGATTCATATTGCAAAACAAAGATTTAATAGGGGACACATCAATAACATTCAGATCTTCATCTTTATTTTCATAGGAACTAGAAGAACACGCTCTTATAAAGGCATCTTTCTTAGCACGCATCCTAGCGGTTCTTTCTTTGCACTCATCAATGGAAATTCTCATGGCTTTGAGAGACTCATTGATATCATGCTTAGGTGGAATAGATCTAAGTTTCAAAGAATCAACATCAAGAGAAATTCTATCCACGTTCCTAGCCAACTCATCAATCTTAAGCAATTTTTCTTCAATCAAAGCATTAAAATTCTTTTGCGAAGTAATTAATACTTTAATATTAGATTCAAAATTAGAGGGCATCTTATTATAATTTCCATACGAGTTGTTGTAGGAATTACCAAAATTATTAGAGGGATTACTAGGATAAGGGCTAGGATTAAAATTTCCTCTATACACGTTGTTACCAAAATTGTTCCTACCAACAAAATTCACATCCATAGATTCATTATTATTCTAAATCAAAGTAGACAAGGGCATATCATTAGGATCAGAAGAAACACTCTTATTAGCAAATAATTTCATAAGTTCATCCATCTTTCCACTCAAAACATTAATTTCTTCTATCACATGCACCTTTTTATTAGTAGATCTTTCAATATGCCATTGAGAATAATTAACCATAATATTATCTAGGAGTTTAGTATCTTCTCCTAAAGTGATTTCCATAAAAGTGCCTCCCGTGGCCGAATCTAAAACATTTCTAGAAGCAAAATTCAATCCGGCATAAATTTTTTGTATAATCATCCACAAATTTAAACCATGAGTAGGGCAATTACGTATCATTAGTTTCATTATCTCCCAAGCTTGTGCAACATGTTCATGATCAAGTTGCTTAAAATTCATAATATCGTTTCTAAGAGAGATGATCTTAGTGGGAGGAAAATACTTAGAGATAAAAGCATGTTTGCACTTGTTCCATGAATCAATACTATTTTTAGGCAAAGATGAAAACCAAGCTTTAGCACGATCTCTAAGCGAAAAAGGAAATAACTTCAATTGAACAATATAATTATCCACATCTTTGTTCTTTTGCATATCACACAAATCAACGAAGCTATTAAGATGGGTAGCGGCATCTTCACTAGGAAGGCCGGAAAACGGATCTTTCATGACAAGATTCAGCAAAGCAGTATTAATTTCACAAGATTCAGCATCGGTAAGAGGAGCAATCAGAGTGCTAATAAAATCATTGTTGTTGGTATTGGTAAAGTCACACAATTTAGTATTATCTTGAGACATTGTGACAAGCAAGCAAACTAACACACAAGCAAACAAAAAGCAGACGGGAAAAAGAGGCAAATAGAGAAAGAGAGGGAGGATAGAGAGAGAGGCGAATAAAATGGCAATGGTGAAGTGGGGGAGAGGAAAACGAGAGGCAAATGGCAAATAATGTAATGCGGGAGATAGGGGTATGTGATGGGTACTTGGTATGTTGACTTTTGCGTAGACCTCCCCGGCAACGGCGCCAGAAATCCTTCTTGCTACCTCTTGAGCACTGCGTTGGTTTTCCCCGAAGAGGAAGGGATGATGCAGCAAAGTAGCGTAAGTATTTACCTCAGTTTTTGAGAACCAAGGTATCAATCCAGTAGGAGGCTACGCGCGAGTCCCTCGTACCTGCACAAAACAAATAAATCCTCGCAACCAACGCGAATAGGGGTTGTCAAGATCTGATAGATATGATAAGAAATATATTTGGTACTTTTGTGATAAAGATGCAAAGTAAAATAAACGCAAAGTAAAAAGCAAAGGAAATAACTAAGTAGTAGGAGATTAATATGATAAAGATAGACCCGGGGGCCATAGGTTTCACCAGTGGCTTCTCTCGAGAGCATAAGTATTCTACGGTGGGTGAACAAATTACTGTTGAGCAATTGATAGAATTGAGCATAGTTATGAGAATATCTGGGTATGATCATGTATATAGGCATCACGTCCGAGACAAGTAGACAGACTCTTGCCTACATCTACTACTATTACTCCACTCATCGACCGCTATCTAGCATGCATCTAGAGTATTAAGTCAAAAACAGAGTAACGCCTTAAGCAACATGACATGATGTAGAGGGATAAACTCATGCAATATGATGGAAACCCCATCTTGTTATCCTCGATGACAACAATACAATACGTGCCTTGCTGCCCCTACTTTCACTGGGAAAGTGAAGAAAATATGCCCTAGAGGCAATAATAAAGTTATTATTTATTTCCTTATATCATGATAAATGTTTATTATTCATGCTAGAATTGTATTATCCGGAAACATAATACTTGTGTGAATACATAGACAAACTAAATGTCACTAGTGTGCCTCTACTTGACTAGCTCGTTAATCAAAGATGGTTATGTTTCCTAACCATAGACATGTGTTGTCATTTGATTAACGGGATCACATCATTAGGAGAATGATGTGATTGACATGACCCATTCCATTAGCTTAGCACCCGATCGTTTAGTATGTTGCTATTGCTTTCTTCATGACTTATACATGTTCCTATGACTATGAGATTATGCAACTCCCGTTTGCCGGAGGAACACTTTGTGTGCTACCAAACGTCACAACGTAACTGGGTGATTATAAAGGAGCTCTACAGGTGTCTCCAAAGGTACATGTTGGGTTGGCGTATTTCGAGATTAGGATTTGTCACTCCGATTGTCAGAGAGGTATCTCTGGGCCCTCTCGGTAATGAACATCACATAATCCTTGCAAGCATTGCAACTAATGAGTTAGTTGCGAGATGATGTATTACGAAACGAGTAAAGAGACTTGCCGGTAACGAGATTGAACTAGGTATTAAGATACCGACGACCGAATCTCGGGCAAGTAACATACCGATGACAAAGGGAACAAAGTATGTTGTTATGCGGTCTGACTGATAAAAGATCTTCGTAGAATATGTGGGAGCCAATATGGGCATCCAGGTTCCGCTATTGGTTATTGACCGGAGACATGTCTCAGTCATGTATACATTGTTCTCGAACCCGTAGGGTCCGCACGCTTAACGTTACGATGACAGTTTCATTATGAGTTTATATATTTTGATGTACCAAAGTTTGTTTGGAGTCCCGGATGTGATCACGGACATGACGAGGAGTCTCGAAATGGTCGAGACATAAAGATTGATATATTGGACGGCTATATTCGGACACCGGAAGTGTTCCGGGTGATTTCGGAGAAAACCAGAGTGCCGGAGGGTTACCGGAACCCCCCCGGGAGAAGTAATGGGCTTTATCGGCCCTAGTGGAGAGAGAGAGGGGCGGCCAGGGTGGGCCGTGCGCCCCCTCCCCCTCTGGTCTGAATTGGACTAGGAGAGGGGGGCGGCGCCCCCCTTTCCTTCTCCCTCTCCCCCTTCCTTTCCCCCTCCTAGTAGGAGTAGGAAAGAGGGGAGTCCTACTCCTACTAGGAGGAGGACTCCTCCTCCTTGGCGCGCCCCAAGGGCCGGCCGGCCTCCCCCCTTGCTCCTTTATATATGGGGGCAGGGGCACCTCTAGACACACAAGTTGATCTTCAAGATCGTTCTCTTAGCCGTGTGCGGTGCCCCCCTCCACCATAGTCCTCGATAATATTGTAGTGGTGCTTAGGCGAAGCCCTGCGACAGTAGAACATCAAGATCGTCACCACGCCGTCGTGCTGACGGAACTCTTCCCCGACATTTTGCTGGATTGGAGTCCGGGGATCGTCATCGAGCTGAACGTGTGCTAGAACTCGGAGGTGCCGTAGTTTCGGTGCTTGATCGGTCGGGCCGTGAAGACGTATGACTACATCAACTGCATTGTCATAATGCTTCCGCTGTCGGTCTACGAGGGTACGTAGACTACACTCTCCCCTCGCGTTACTATGCATCACCATGATCTTGCGTGTGCGTAGGATTTTTTTTTGAAATTACTACGTTCCCCAACGGTGGTATCAGAGCCTGGTTTTATGCGTTGATGTTGTGCACGAGTAGAACACAAGTGAGTTGTGGGCGATATAAGTCATACTGCTTACCAGCATGTCATACTTTGGTTCGGCGGTATTGTTGGATGAAGCGGCCCGGACCGACATTACGCGTACGCTTACGCGAGACTGGTTCTATCGACGTGCTTTGCACACAGGTGGCTGGCGGGTGTCAGTTTCTCCAACTTTATTTGAACCGAGTCTGGCTACGCCCGGTCCTTGCGAAGGTTAAAACAACACCAACTTGACAAACTATCGTTGTGGTTTTTGATACGTAGGTAAGATTGGTTCTTGCTTAAGCCCGTAGCAGCCACGTAAAACTTGCAACAAACAAAGTAGAGGACGTCTAACTTGTTTTTGCAGGGCATGTTGTGATGTGATATGGTCAAGACATGATGCTAAATTTTATTGTATGAGATGATCATGTTTTGTAACCGAGTTATCGGCAACTGGCAGGAGCCATATGGTTGTCGCTTTATTGTATGCAATGCAATCGCCCTGTAATGCTTTACTTTATCACTAAGCGGTAGCGATAGTCGTAGAAGCATAAGATTGGCGAGATGACAACGATGCTACGATGGAGATCATGATGGTGCTTTGAAGATGGTGATCATGACGGTGCTTTGAAGATGGAGATCGCAAGCACAAGGTGATGATGGCCATATCATATCACTTATATTGATTGCATGTGATGTTTATCTTTTATGCATCTTATCTTGCTTTGATTGACGGTAGCATTTTAAGATGATCTCTCACTAATTATCAAGAAGTGTTCTCCCTGAGTATGCACCATTGCGAAAGTTCTTCGTGCTGAGACACCACGTGATGATCGGGTGTGATAGGCTCTACGTTCAAATACAACGGGTGCAAAACAGTTGCACACACGGAATACTCAAATTATACTTGACGAGCCAAGCATATACAGATATGGCCTCGGAACACGGAGACCGAAAGGTCGAGCGTGAATCATATAGTAGATATGATCAACATAGTGATGTTCACCAATGAAACTACTCCATCTCATGTGATGATCGGACATGGTTTAGTTGATTTGGATCACGTGATCACTTAGAGGATTAGAGGGATGTCTATCTAAGTGGGAGTTCTTTAGTAATATGATTAATTGAACTTAAATTTATCATGAACTTAGTACCTGATAGTATCTTGCTTGTTTATGTTTGATTGTAGATAGATGGCCCGTGCTATTGTTCCGTTGAATTTTAATGCGTTCCTTGAGAAAGCAAAGTTGAAAGATGATGGTAGCAATTACACGGACTGGGTCCGTAACTTGAGGATTATCCTCATTGCCGCACAGAAGAATTACGTCCTGGAAGCACTGCTGGGTGCCAGGCCTGCTGCTGGAGCAACACCAGATGTTATGAACGTCTGGCAGAGCAAAGCTGATGACTACTCAATAGTTCAGTGTGCCATGCTTTACGGCTTAGAATCGGGACTTCAACGACGTTTTGAACGTCATGGAGCATATGAGATGTTCCAGGAGTTGAAGTTAATATTTCAAGCAAATGCCCGGATTGAGAGATATGAAGTCTCCAATAAGTTCTATAGCTGCAAGATGGAGGAGAACAGTTCTGTCAGTGAGCATATACTCAAAATGTCTGGATATAATAATCACTTGATTCAATTGGGAGTTAATCTTCCAGATGATTGCGTCATTGACAGAATTCTCCAATCACTTCCACCTAGCTACAAGAGCTTCGTGATGAACTATAATATGCAAGGGATGGTTAAGACAATTCCCGAGCTCTTCGCAATGCTGAAAGCTGCGGAGGTAGAAATCAAGAAAGAGCATCAAGTGTTGATGGTCAACAAGACCACTAGTTTCAAGAAAAAGGGCAAAGGGAAGAAGAAGGGGAACTTCAAAAAGAACAGCAAGCAAGTTGCTGCTCAGGAGAAGAAACCCAAATCTGGACCTAAGCCTGAAACTGAGTGCTTCTACTGCAAGCAGACTGGTCACTGGAAGCGGAACTGCCCCAAGTATTTGGCAGATAAGAAGGATGGCAAGGTGAACAAAGGTATATATGATATACATGTTATTGATGTGTACCTTACTAATGCTCGCAGTAGCACCTGGGTATTTGATACTGGTTCTGTTGCTAATATTTGCAACTCGAAACAGGGACTACGGATTAAGCGAAGATTGGCTAAGGATGAGGTGACGATGCGCGTGGGAAATGGTTCCAAGGTTGATGTGATCGCGGTCGGCACGCTACCTCTACATCTACCTTCGGGATTAGTATTAGACCTAAATAATTGTTATTTGGTGGCAGCGTTGAGCATGAACATTATATCTGGATCTTGTTTGATGTGAGACGGTTATTCATTTAAATCAGAGAATAATGGTTGTTCTATTTATATGAGTAATATCTTTTATGGTCATGCACCCTTGAAGAGTGGTCTATTCTTATTAAATCTCGATAGTAGTGACACACATATTCATAATGTTGAAGCCAAAAGATGCAGAGTTGATAATGATAGTGCAACTTATTTGTGGCACTGCCGTTTAGGTCATATCGGTGTAAAGCACATGAAGAAACTCCATACTGATGGACTTTTGGAACCACTTGATTATGGATCACTTGGTACTTGCGAACCGTGCCTTATGGGCAAGATGACCAAAACACCGTTCTCCGGTGCTATGGAGAGAGCAACAAATTTGTTGGAAATCATACATACAGATGTATGTGGTCCGAAGAATGTTGAGGCTCGTGGCGGATATCGTTATTTTCTCACCTTCACAGATGATTTAAGCAGATATGGGTATATCTACTTAATGAAACATAAGTCTGAAACATTTGAAAAGTTCAAAGAATTTCAGAGTGAAGTTGAAAATCATCGTAACAAGAAAATAAAATTCCTACGATCTGATCATGGAGGAGAATATTTGAGTTACGAGTTTGGTGTACATTTGAAACAATGCGGAATAGTTTCGCAACTCACGCCACCCGGAACACCAGAGCGTAATGGTGTGTCCGAACGTCGTAATCGTACTTACTAGATATGGTGCGATCTATGATGTCTCTTACTGATTTACCGCTATTGTTTTGGGGTTATGCTTTAGAGACGGCCCCATTCACGTTAAATAGGGCACCATCAAAATCCGTTGAGACGACGCCTTATGAACTGTGGTTTGGCAAGAAACCAAAGTTGTCGTTTCTGAAAGTTTGGGGCTGCGATGCTTATGTGAAAAAGCTTCAACCTGATAAGCTCGAACCCAAATCAGAGAAATGTGTCTTCATAGGATATCCAAAAGAAACTATTGGATACACCTTCTATCACAGATCCGAAGGCAAGACTTTTGTTGCTAAATTCGGAAACTTTCTAGAGAAGGAGTTTCTCTCGAAAGAAGTGAGTGGGAGGAAAGTAGAACTTGATGAGGTAACTGTACCTGCTCCCTTATTGGAAAGTAGTACATCACAGAAACCGGTTTCTGTGACACCTACACCAATTAGTGAGGAAGCTAATGATGATGATCATGAAACTTTAGAACAAGTTACTACTGAACCTCGTAGATCAACCAGAGTAAGATCCGCACCAGAGTGGTACGGTAATCCTGTTCTGGAAGTCATGCTACTAGATCATGATGAACCTACGAACTATGAAGAAGCGATGGTGAGCCCAGATTCCGCAAAATGGCTTGAAGCCATGAAATCTGAGATGGGATCCATGTATGAGAACAAAGTATGGACTTTGGTTGACTTGCCCAAAGATCCGCAAGCAATTGAGAATAAATGGATCTTCAACAAGAAGACTGACGTTGACGGTAATGTTACTGTCTACAAAGCTCGACTTGTCGCAAAAGGTTTTCGACAAGTTCAAGGGATTGACTACGATGAGACCTTCTCACCCGTAGCGATGCTTAAGTCTGTCTGAATCATGTTAGCAATTGCGGCATTTTATGATTATGAAATTTGGCAGATGGATGTCAAAACTGCATTCCTAAATGGATTTCTGGAAGAAGAGTTGTATATGATGCAGCCGGAAGGTTTTGTCGATCCAAAGGGAGCTAACAAAGTGTGCAAGCTCCAGCGATCCATTTATGGACTGGTGCAAGCCTCTCGGATTTGGAATAAACGCTTTGATAATGTGATCAAAGCATTTGGTTTTGTACAGACTTTTGGAGAAGCCTGTATTTACAAGAAAGTGAGTGGGAGCTCTGTAGCATTTATGATATTATGTGTAGATGACATATTACTAATCGGAAATGATATAGAATTTCTGGATAGCATAAAGGGATACTTGAATAAGAGTTTTTCAATGAAAGACCTCGGTGAAGCTGCTTACATATTGGGCATTAAGATCTATAGAGATAGATCAAGACGCTTAATTGGACTTTCACAAAGTACATACCTTGACAAAATTTTGAAGAAGTTCAAAATGGATCAAGCAAAGAAAGGATTCTTGCCTGTGTTACAAGGTGTGAAATTGAGTAACACTCAATGCCCGACCACTGCAGAAGATAGAGAGAAAATGAAAGATGTTCCCTATGCTTCAGCCATAGGCTCTATCATGTATGCAATGCTGTGTACCAGACCTGATGTATGTCTTGCTATAAGTCTAGCAGGGAGGTACCAAAGTAATCCAGGAGTGGATCAATGGACAGTGGTCAAGAACATCCTGAAATACCTGAAAAGGACTAAGGATATGTTTCTCATATATGGAGGTGACAAAGAGCTCATCATAAATGGTTACGTTGATGCAAGCTTTGACACTGATCCGGATGATTCTAAATCGCAAACCAGATACGTGTTTACATTAAACGGTGGAGCTGTCAGTTGGTGCAGTTCTAAAAAAAGCGTTGTGGCGGGATCTACATGTGAAGCGGAGTACATAGCTGCTTCGGAAGCATCAAACGAAGGAGTCTGGATGAAGGAGTTCATATCCGATCTTGGTGTCATACCTAGTGCATCGGGTCCAATGAAAATCTTTTGTGACAATACTGGTGCAATTGCCTTGGCAAAGGAATCCAGATTTCACAAGAGAACCAAACACATCAAGAGACGCTTCAATTCCATCCGGGATCTAGTCCGGGTGGGAGACATAGAGATTTGCAAGATACATACGGATTTGAATGTAGCAGACACGTTGACTAAGCCTCTTCCACGAGCAAAACATGATTAGCACCAAAGCTCCATGGGTGTTAGAATCATTACTGTGTAAATCTAGATTATTGACTCTAGTGCAAGTGGGAGACTGAAGGAAATATGCCCTAGAGGCAATAATAAAGTTATTATTTATTTCCTTATATCATGATAAATGTTTATTATTCATGCTAGAATTGTATTATCCGGAAACATAATACTTGTGTGAATACATAGACAAACTAAACGTCACTAGTGTGCCTCTACTTGACTAGCTCATTAATCAAAGATGGTTATGTTTCCTAACCATAGACATGTGTTGTCATTTGATTAACGGGATCACATCATTAGGAGAATGATGTGATTGACATGACCCATTCCATTAGCTTAGCACCCGATCGTTTAGTATGTTGCTATTGCTTTCTTCATGACTTATACATGTTCCTATGACTATGAGATTATGCAACTCCCGTTTGCCGGAGGAACACTTTGTGTGCTACCAAACGTCACAACGTAACTGGGTGATTATAAAGGAGCTCTACAGGTGTCTCCAAAGGTACATGTTGGGTTGGCATATTTCGAGATTATGATTTGTCACTCCGACTGTCAGAGAGGTATCTCTGGGCCCTCTCGGTAATGACATCACATAAGCCTTGCAAGCATTGCAAGTAATGAGTTAGTTACGAGATGATGTATTACGAAACGAGTAAAGAGACTTGCCGGTAACGAGATTGAACTAGGTATTGAGATACCGACGATCGAATCTCGGGCAAGTAACATACCGATGACAAAGGGAACAAAGTATGTTGTTATGCGGTCTGACCGATAAAAGATCTTCGTAGAATATGTGGGAGCCAATATGAGCATCCAGGTTCCACTATTGGTGATTGACCGGAGACATGTCTCGGTCATGTCTACATTGTTCTCGAACCCGTAGGGTCCGCACGCTTAACGTTACGATGACAGTTTGATTATGAGTTTATATATTTTGATGTACCAAAGTTTGTTCGGAGTCCCGGATGTGATCACGGACATGACGAGGAGTCTCGAAATGGTCGAGACATAAAGATTGATATATTGGACGGCTGTATTCGGACACCGGAAGTGTTCCGGGTGATTTCGGAGAAAACCGGAGTGCCGGAGGGTTACTGGAACCCCCCCGGGAGAAGTAATGGGATTTATGGGCCCTAGTGGAGAGAGAGGGGCGACCAGGGTGGGCCGCGCGCCCCCTCTCCCTCTGGTCCGAATTGGACTAGGAGAGGGGGGCGGCGCCCCCCTTTCCTTCTCCCTCTCCCCCTTCCTTTCCCCCGACTAGTAGGAGTAGGAAAGAGGGGAGTCCTACTCCTACTAGGAGGAGGACTCCTCCTCCTTGGCGTGCCCCAAGGGCCGGCCGGCCTCCCCCTCGCTCCTTTATATACGGGGGCAGGGGGGCACCTCTAGACACACAAGTTGATCTTCAAGATCGTTCTCTTAGCCGTGTGCGTTGCCCCCCTCCACCATAGTCCTCGATAATATTGTAGTGGTGCTTAGGCGAAGCCCTCCGACAGTAGAACATCAAGACCGTCACCACGCCGTCGTGCTGACGGAACTCTTCCCCGACACTTTGCTGGATCGGAGTCCGGGGATCGTCATCGAGCTGAACGTGTGCTATAACTCGGAGGTGCCGTAGTTTCGGTGCTTTATCGGTCGGGCCATGAAGACGTACGACTACATCAACCGCGTTGTCATAACGCTTCCGCTGTCGGTCTACGAGGGTACGTAGACTACACTCTCCCCTCTCGTTGCTATGCATCACCATGATCTTGCGTGTGCGTAGGAAATTTTTTGAAATTACTACGTTCCCCAACAGAAAGGACACCGCAAGATTGAACCCAAAGCTAATCACTTCTCCCATTGCAAGAAAGATCAATCTAGTAGGCCAAACCAAACTGATAATTCGAAGAGACTTGCAAAGATAACCAATCATACATAAAAGAATTCAGATAAGATTCAAATATTGTTCATAGATAGACTTGATCATAAACCCACAATTCATCGGTCTCAACAAACACACCGCAAAAAGAAGATTACATCAAAAACTTCTCCACAAGAGAGGGGGAGAACATTGTATTGAGATCCAAAAAGAGAGAAGAGGCCATCTAACTAATAACTATGGACCCGTAGGTCTGAGGCAAACTACTCACACTTCATCGGAGGGGCTATGGTGTTGATGTAGAAGCCCTCCGTGATCGATGCCCCCTCCGGCGGAGCTCCGAAACAGGCCCCAAGATGGGATCTCGTGGATACAGAAAGTTGCGGCGGTGGAATTAGGTTTTTGGCTCCGTATCTGATCGTTTGGGGGTATGTAGGTATATGTAGGAGGAAGGAGTACGTCGGTGGAGCAACAGGGGGCCCACGAGGGTGGAGGGCGCGCCTGGGGGGGGAGGGGGGTAGGCGTGCCCCCTACCTCGTGGCCTCCTCTTTTGTGTCTTGACGTAGGGTCCAAGTCTCCTCTGTCTTGTTCGTTGAGAAAATCACGTTCCCGAAGGTTTCATTCCGTTTGGACTCCGTTTGATATTCCTTTTCTTCGAAACCCTAAAACAGGCAAAAAACAGCAATTCTGGGCTGGGCCTCCGGTTAATAGGTTAGTCCCAAAAATAATATAAAAGTGGATAATAAAGCCCAATAATGTCCAAAACAGTAGATAATATAGCATGGAGCAATCAAAAATTATAGATACGTTGGAGATGTATCATAACTAACTCATTAGTTACAATGCTTGCAAGGCTTATAGTGATGTGCATTACCGAGTGGGCCCAGAGATACCTCTCCGACAATCGGAGTGACAAATCCTAATCTTGAAATATGCCAACCCAACAAGTACCTTTGGAGACACCTGTAGAGCACCTTTATAATCACCCAGTTATGTTGTGACGTTTGGTAGCACACAAAGTGTTCCTCCGGTAAACGGGAGTTGCATAATCTCATAGTCATAGGAACATGTATAAGTCATGAAGAAAGCAATAGCAACAAACTAAACGATCAAGTGCTAAGCTAACGGAATGGGTCAAGTCAATCACATCATTCTCCTAATGATGTGATCCCGTTAATCAAATGACAACTCTTTGTCTATGGCTAGGAAACATAACCATCTTTGATCAACGAGCTAGTCAAGTAGAGGCATACTAGTGACACTCTGTTTGTCTATGTATTCACACATGTATCATGTTTCTGGTTAATACAATTCTAGCATGAATAATAAACATTTATCATGATATAAGGAAATAAATATTAAATTTATGATTGCCTCTAGGGAATATTTCCTTCAGTTCCTCAGTATGTGACTCCTCCAATGGTCCAATTAGTTTTTGTTCTAGTGCTTTATTCATTGCAGATTTGTGCTGCTTAGGTGACCCTGTTCTTGAGCTTGCATGTCAAATTTATGTGGTTCCAAGTAGTTTTGATTCATGATATAAGCTCTAGGCACTTGTAGGAGTAGTTGCTATCAATTTTGTTGAGTTTGGTTCACTTTTATTTTGAAGTTACTAAAAATTTGAGAAATTTTTCAGAGGAAGAAATATGTTTAGGAAAATGTACCAAGGTGGTTCTTCAAGGAAACAAGGACCCAGGCTTGCAATGCGTGATGCTGATGATGAGCCACCAAGGGATGCTCCAGTGCGGCCTTGTGAATGGCCTTCAGAGGACTTCATGGATCGAGCAGGAATTAAGGAAGAATTTAATGCATATTTGCGTAATGCTGATCTTGTGAGCTTCGAGGCAGAAAAATGCCGTCAGTACCACTATATCACTAGCTCCTTTGTGAGGAGGTTTGAATTTTCATCTTCACGCAATTCTCAAACTGTCCTGTTTGATCTTTATGAAAATTCTTATACTATGGATTTAGAGGATTTTACTACTGCTTGCAAACTTCCACAGTGGGGTAGTGCTAGTGAACCTCGCAAATCTGAATTTAGAGATTTTCTTGCTAGTATAACTATGGGAGAGTCTAGAGATATAGCATAAGATACCATAAGGAGCATTCATTTTCCTGCTCTACATTATTTTGCTCTCTTCATAGGTTGATGCATTAATGGTAAAGATGAAGCATGTCACATGTGTGTGCCTGACCTCAGTATTCTTAGGAGTGCTGTGTTAGGAGATAAATCTTATAATTTGGGAGCCATTGTTGCACGTAGGTTGCATCTTAATAGATTTAATGTAGATTTCTTTGGTGGAATTTATGCAACCCGCATAGCTAATTTTCTTGGTATAACCATACGTGAGGATGATATTGAGTTGCCCCCTGCTTATTTGGATTATGAGGCTATGGTTCGTCATCAGTTTGTTGAGAGGAACGATCAGTTCCTCCAGTACCAACTAATCTTTGACAGATGACGCACCTATCACATCGCTCTCCCTGCCTCTACTTTCTTTGACTTTCAGGCAGAAGGGAGATATTTTATAACCAGAGAGGAGGCGAAGAGTATAAGAAGAGGGCTGATATAGCTCGCCTCCAAGTTGCAGCCCACGATGCAATGACTGTTGCATCTCAGTACGACCCCAACTACAACTTTGGATATCCGCCAGGACATCCGTGGCATTAGACCAACTTAGGCCAAAAGCCTAAGCTTGGGGGAGTACGTATTTCTCGCTGACATTACATTCATGTTCACACACTCATTGCTAGTTGTCGGTGCTCATACTTTTTTCATTGTAATATCCATGCTAGTTTATTTTCTCTTTTTATGCTTTCTTCTTGTGTGTTAATAAACATTAAGAAAAACGAAAAAAATAGTTGTAACTTGTAGCTAGTTTTAATTTCCATGCTTGTAGTAGTAATTAAAAAGAAAACCCAAAAAGATTTCCTGTTCTTCTTTTGCTTGTTGGGGGCTTTCCCGTGTAAATAGTTTTATTTCTTTTCTTTTCTTTGGGGGTCGATAGGAGAAGACCATAATTAAATTGTTGAAGTGGCTCTTATATGCATTATTGTTGATCTGACAAAAGAGCCCATATTGCCTTGTCTTCTCCTATTTATTGAATGCTTGCAGATTCCAGCTTAGTCCAATGCACGTCCACTATTATTATCCACATCATTCGGTCGTGCAAGTGAAAGGAAATTATGACGATATATAATGAACTGATTGAGATGGGAGAAGCTGGTATGAACTTGACCTCTCTTGTTTTTGTAAATATGATTAGTTCATCGTTCCTGATTCAGCCTATTATGAATAAACATGTTTGCGATGACAATTAGAGATCATAGTTTCTTATGCCATGCTTAATTAGCTAGGAGCTTATAATGGTTTACCTTGCATGCCAACATGCTATTAAAATGGTTGTGATGTGGTATGATAGGGTGGTATCCTCTTTTGAACGATTCGAGTGGCTTGACTTGGCACATGTTCACGCATGTAGTTGAAACAAAATCAACATAGCCTCTACGATATTTATGTTCATGGTGCACTATATCCTACTCATGCTTGCATTCGGTGTTGATTAATTTTAATGCATGTTCATGACTGTTGTCGCTCTCTAGCTGGTCGCTTCCTAGTCTTTTTCTATCCTTCACCTGTACTAAGCGGGAATACTGCTTGTGCATCCAATCCCATAAACCCCAAAGTTATTCCATATGAGTCCACCATACCTACCTATATACAGTATCTACCTGCCGTTACAAGTAAATTTGTATGTGCCAAACTCTAAACCATCAAATAAATATCCTATTTTGTATGCTCGAATATCTCATGTATCAACTAGGGCTGTCCGTATCTTCCATGTTAGGTGGGTTATTCTCAAGAGGAGTGGACTCCGCTCCTCACTCATGAGAAAGTGGATGGTCACCGGGATGCCCAGTCCCATGCTTTATGCAAATAAAATCAAAATAATTACAAACAAAACTCCCCCTGGGACTATTGTTAGTTGGAGGCACTCGTTGTTTTGAGCAAGCCATGGATTGATGCTTGTTGGTGGAGGGGGAGTATAAACTTTACCATTCTATTTGGGAACCGCCTATAATGTGTGTAGCATGGAAGATATTGCCATCTCTTGGTTGTTATGTTGACAATGAAAGTATATTGCTCAAACTATTATTCACCTCTATTTCAAAACCGAGCTCTGGCACCTCTACAAATCCCTGATTCCCTCTATGAAGGGCCTATCTATTTACTTTCATGTTGAGTCATCATCCTCTTATTAAAAAGCACTAGTTGGAGAGCACCATTGTCATTTGCATTCATTACTGTTAGTTTACATTGAGTATGACTTGACTAGATCTCTTTTACCATGAATTACAATGTCTAGTCAGTCCTTGATCTTTAAAGGTGCTCTGCATTTATGTTTTGCGGTCTCAGAAAGGGCTAGCGAGATACCATCTTGTTATATCATATTATGATTATTTTGAGAAAGTGTTGTCATCCGAGATTTATTATTATTGCTTGCTAGTTGATTATGTCATTGATATGAGTAAACATGAGACCTAAGCATTATTGTGAATATGGTTAGTTTATAATCTTTGCTGAAATCTTGAATGCTGGCTTTACATATTTACAACAACAAGAGCAAACAGAGTTTGTAAAAGTTTTTCTTTATCACTTTCAGTTTGTCAACTGAATTGCTTGACGACAAGCAAAGGTTTAAGCTTGGGGGAGTTGATGCGTCTCCATCGTATCTACTTTTCCAAACACTTTTGCCCTTGTTTTGGACTCTAACTTGCATGATTTGAATGGAACTTACCCGGACCGACTGTTTTCAGCAGAATTACCATGGTGTTATTTATGTGCAGAAACAAAAGTTCTCGGAATGACTTGAAACTTCACGGAGATTATTTTTGGAAATAATAAAAAATACCGGCAAAAGATCAAGACCAGGGGCCCACACCCTATCCACGAGGGTGGGGGTGCACCCCCCTACCTCGTGGGCCCCCTGGAGCTCCTCCGACCTCAACTCCAACTCTATGTATTCGTGTTCGGAGAGAAAAAAATAAGGGAGAAAGATTCATCGTGTTTTACGATACGGAGCCGCCACCAAGCCCTAAACTCTCTCGGGAGGGCTGATCTGGAGCCCGTTCGGGGCTCCGGAGAGGGGAATCCGTCGCCATCGTCATCATCAACCATCCTCCATCACCAATTTCATGATGCTCACCGCCGTGCGTGAGTAATTCCATCGTAGGCTTGCTGGACGGTGATGGGTTGGATGGGATTTATCATGTAATCGAGTTAGTTTTGTTAGGGTTTGATCCCTAGTATCCACTATGTTCTGAGATTGATGTTGCTATGACTTTGCTATGCTTAATGCTTGTCACTAGGGCCCGAGTGACATGATTTTAGATCTGAACCAATTATGTTTTCATGAATATATGTGAGTTCTTGATCCTATCTTGCAAGTCTATAGTCACCTACTATGTGTTATGATCCGGCAACCCTGAAGTGACAATAATCGGGACCACTTCCGGTGATGGCTGTAGTTTGAGGAGTTCATGTATTCACTATGTGTTAATGCTTTGGTCCGGTACTCTATTAAAAGGAGGCCTTAATATCCCTTAGTTTCCGCTAGGACCCCGCTGCCACGGGAGGGTAGGACGAAAGATGTCTTGCAAGTTCTTTTCCATAAGCACGTATGACTATATTCGGAATACATGCCTACATTATATCAATGAACTGGAGCTAGTTCTGTGTCACCCTAGGTTATGACTATCACATGATGAACCGCATCCGGCATGATTCTCCATCACCGATCCATTGCCTATGAGATTTCCATATATTGTTCTTTGCTTATTTACTTTCCCGTTGCTATTGTTATCATCGCTACAAAATAACAAAAACATTACTTTTGCTACCGTTACTTTTGCTATCATAACCACTACTATCATAATACTTTGCTACTAAACAATTTGCTGCAGATACTAAGTTTCCAGGTGTGGTTGAATTGACAACTCAGCTGCTAATATTTGGGTTGAATACTCTACCCTCGAAAACTGTTGCGGTCCCCTATACTTGTGGGTTATCAAGGTAAAAACAATGAATATGATATATGTCACACATATCCCTAGGAGGGAGCACAAATCCGCTCTACGGGACGTCTACACCATGGAGCCGGTCGGCCCCAAATTTAACCCATGGTCGGCTTGTCCGATCACCTTCGATCGAAAGGACCACCCAACCAGTATCCGGCACGGAGGTTCGGCAGCTTTGGTCCTCGATCCAATCATCAGCGGATTCCATCTTATGCGAGTCCTCATGGATGGTGGCAGCAGTCTCAACCTACTTTATCAGGACACTGTCCGCAAAATGGGTATTGATCCGTCAAGAATCAAACCCACTAGAACTACCTTTAAGGGAGTAATACCTGGAAAAGAGGCCCGCTGTACGGGCTCAATCACGCTGGGAGTAGTCTTCGGCTCGCCGGACAACTTCCAAAGTGAAGACTTGATCTTCAACATCGTCCCCTTCTGCAGCGGCTATCACGCACTGCTCGGATGAACTGCTTTTGCCCGCTTCAATGCGGTCTCGCATTACGCCTATATGAAGCTCAAGATGCCCGGTCCATGTGGCGTCATTACAATCAATGGAAACAGGGAGTGCTCCCTCCGTACTAAGGAGCATACAGTGGCCATTGTGGCCAAAGTACAAAGTGGCCCTATCAAGCCGCACAGCCCCTCGCCTGTCAGGCCATCGGACTTCCCCACGCAGGACCGATCAGTCGTACATACCGGCAGCCCGGCAACTTCTGGGTTGGATTAGCAGCCTAGCCTCCGTCGACCGCCACGTACATCAGCGGGATTCGTACCCCGCGTGCACAATTATACACTCAAAATACCTTGGGCATCGGTGGAGGCAACATACGGACAGGCCTATACAAAGGTTCGACCCTATACGGCCTTGCCCTTTCTTTAATCATCCTTTCCTTCCTTTTACCACAGGTGAACCAACACCTACTCATTCTTCGGACCCACGAAGGCTCTTTTCGAGCCCGGTTCCACATACATGGCTGAAGACCATTCCTTTAAAGAAATCTTTCCTATTTGGGCAGAAAGCGACGCAGACGTGCGGCAGGAAGACCACAACTTCGCTCAAGGACCTATATAGAGCTTCTCCCTTAGCCCTAGACCCCCGGCATGTAAAATGGCCTTGGTGATTATGGTACCTTCTATAAGATTACGTTTTGACGTATCAATCAGATCTCAGTGAACCAAAATTCTTATTCGGTATCGTTTTTTATTCCGTCTGTTGTGTGGTTCCACGTACACACCTCGGCATAAAACTACCAGGGGCTCTATAAGGCAACATATGTGTTGCCAAACAAAAGTCCGAACAGCTTTTCAGCACAATTCAACGTCCCGAGTTCGTCATTATATGCATAATCTCCGAATCATGTATTTGGTCAATAGTTGGGTTGCCTGGCTCCTGTGCTTGCTACCTTACGCCGTCTGATCGGCTAGGGTGGTAAAGGGAGAACTACTGCGATTGTTTTTCTGGTTCATCTGGTTAAGCACCTCGGTAGAGAAAGCCGAAAACTGACTGTCATGATGCGGCGAGAGCTGGTCAGCCACTCGGCGATTCATTACAATCCTTAGCGATTTTTCCGTATTACACGAGGTACCGTTGCCCGGTCACCTATGTAACACAACCGTATTCGGATCATCGCGTACATACCAGGGGCTACATCGTAGACCCATCATAAAACTCCTACGGCTAAGTGAAAGTGTTGAAGCCCTATAGTCCGATTGCCTAGTTCGCTGCACTGACACCTCTGTTACGGACCAAGACGTTGGGTCAAGAGTGATCAGGTGCTAGTCTGAACACCCCCGTATTATATGCGAGGGGGCTGAAACCGACGACTAGAAAACTTTCAGATTATAAAAAAATGGCCACACAGGAGGAAATAACTTTTAGGTAAAGGTATGAATATAACATAGCCTTAATGTATCATAATATTGTTCTCACAATTCCAGTGCACCTATTCGAACATAATATCCTTCGAGCACTGACCCTCTATCAAGCGGGAGCCCTCTAGGATGTCCTCCAAATAATGCTCTGGCATGCGGTGGTCCTTGCCACCGGGTGGGCCCTTAGCCGGAACATTGGCGGCCTTCATCTTTGCCCAGTACATCTTGACGCGGGCGAAGGCCATCCGAGCACCTTCTATGCACGCCGACCACTTGACGGCGTCGATACGCGGCACTGCATCGACAAGTCACTGCACCAAACCGAAGTAGCTGTTCGGAATGGGTTCAGCCGGCCATAGCCGGACCACGACGTCCTTCATGGCAGCCCCGGACGTCTTGTGGAGCTCGGCCCACTGTGCCATCTGTTTGTTCAGCAACGCCTGACGCCGTGGCACATTGAATTGTGACCAAAAAATCTTCTCTGCAGAACGTCCTTCCCGTGCTTGGAAGAACTGCGCCGCATCGGAGACACTCTTCGGCAGGTCCAAGAACGCGTCCGGAGAACTCCACAATTGATTACGGGGAGCATACTTTGGGTCGCCGAATTTAGTCTATAAAAGAAAGGGCTTACCAACCGCTATCTCCCCAGCTTGCCGGATCTTATCCCGAGCCACTCTAGACTCGGACCGTGCCTCTCTCGCCTCTTGTATGGCCTTGTCGAGTTCGGTGGCCTTGGCTTTGTTATCCTCCTCGAGTGATTTGCATTTGCCAGTGGCATCTTCTAGCTCTCGCTCCATGACAAATATTTTCTCCTCACACTGGTGCCGAGTGGCCTGTTCGGCCTTTAAACTAGCAGTCGCCTTCTGGGCAGCCGCATTACTCATTCTGTCCTGCTCCTTGGCCTTGGCAAGCTCGGCCCGAAGGGTCTCAACCGCGGTAGCACCATCTACAGTTATGCATATCACAGTGTATAGTTTTCAGCTTGATTCTCATACTTTTATACATGCGTAAGTGGGCCGTCCCAAAACATACCTTGTGCCTCGTCGACCCGCCTGTTAATATGGGTAATGTCTTCATCAGCTAATTCAAGTTTCTGCTTTAAATATGCAAATTCCGCAGATTGGGCAGTAGCCTTTGACATAGCAGCCTGTTTTCAAATTAATCATGTTACTTCCTGATCATATCTTTTTTTGATCCTCTGATCGCCTCCATGTGGAGGTCAACCAGAGTATCAGGGGCTACTATCTATACACAGGCGCATCTTTGCATGAAAAGAGCGGTTATTACATTGCATACCTCGAAGCCTCTCAGTAGGCTCGTGAAGGCTTCGTTCAATCCGCTTCTCGCGGATAGAATCCTCTCAACTACCGTACCCATTAAGGTACGATGTTCCTCTGCGATGGATGCACTTTGCAATGTGCCCATCAATGTACCCGGCACCTCCGGATTCCCGGAGGTTGCCGCTGGAGTGTGGACTCCCTTCAAAAGGGTACGCTTACTCGACCCTAGAGTTGTCTCCTGCTGTAAACCGGATAGTTCGGGGCCCTCATTATTGGTCCCCGCGGGGGCCGCTTCCCCTGGACCCTTGACAGACGAAATATCTCCTTTGGGTGCTGTCTCCTCTATCTCCCACACCGCTGGAGGATCAGGGGAGATCCTCCGGGACGACACCTCGAAGTCGTCCGTCCTTAGGGGCGGTGAAGCTTGTGGAGGCGTCTCGCTTTCCATCATCTCTGGAGGCAAGTCCCCCAATGAGGAGGACTGTGGAGGTACATAGCGGGCTGGACTGCGAACATATGGTTTAAATGTTACCCTTGCAAAACCAAAAAATAGGATATGTCTAGAGCATCCTTGTTCACTTACGATTCGGCAAAGGGCTTGCTAAAAAGGAGCTTTGCGTCAACATCGTCCTCCGAACCCGAACCATCTGACAGGGATATCTTCCCTCTCTTGGGTGCCCCCACCTCCAAGTCTTCGGGGCCAGTCCTTTTCTTCCTGTGGGGGGAAGGGATATCCCTTTCTTATTCTTCCCCTTTGTCTTCATCTTCGGAAGAGGGAACTTCAGTCTCCCCGGACGTAGCGTCCATTACACCTTTAGAGCATGGGCCACCTTCAGCCCTCTTGCTCTTCTTCTTGTCCTCCCTCACCGGCATTTGATACGACGCCGGGGCTAGCATCCTCATTAACACAGGATCAGCTGAGTCTTCGGGAAGTGGAGTCGAACACCTGATTCGCTCCGCCTTCTTTATCCAACCCTAGTTGAAGATAGGTTTCTCAGTACATCGCTATGCGATAATTAACCAAATTGCATTCAGGAGTGGGGTACTAACGAGGGTATCCGGATGGTTGCAGTCAAGGCCGATGTCCTCGGATGTGTCCGCCACTACTTTCGAGTCTTGAAGAATAGTTTCCACATCCCTATGTGCATTGTGTTGACGAATTGCTGAAGGGTCCGCGGCCCTTCCGGATTGAACTCCCACATGCGGAGAGGCCGTCGCTGACACGGAAAAACCCGGCGGACTAGCATCACTTGGATCACGTTAATGAGGTCGGTGTCCTTTTCGAGGATGCTCTGGATACGACTTTGCAGCGTCTGCACTTCATCAGTTGATCCCCAGTCAAGCCCCTTAATAATCCATGACGTGAGTCGGAATGGGGGGTCAGATCGGAACGCAGGCGTGGTTGCCCATTTGGTACCGCGAGGTTTGGTGATGTAAAACCACTCCCGCTGCCATAAGTTGGAGGTTTCCGAGAAGGTGCCCTTTGGCTAGACAGTATTGGCGAGCTTGCTCACCATAGCACCACCGCACTCCGCTTGCTCCCCGTCGACTATCTTCGGCTTCACACTAAAGGTATTGAGCCATAGGCCGAAGTGTGGGGGGATGCGGAGAAAGGCTTCACACATAATGATGAACGCCGAGATGTCGAGAAAGGAGTCCAGGGCTAGGTCGTGAAAATATAGCCCATAATAGGACATAAGGCCGCGAACGAAGGGGTGGAGAGAGAACACTAGCCTACGGAGGAAGTGAGAGATGAATACAACCCTCTCACCAGGTTTTGGCGTGGGGATAACCTGCCCCTTTGCAGGAAGCCTGTGGGGGATTTCCGCAGTCAGGTACCTCGCCTCCCGGAGCTTCATGATATCTTCCTCAGTGACCGAGGAGGCCATCCACCTACCTTGGGAGCTAGATTCGGACATGACTAGAAGGCTTGGTAGCAATGAAAGAAATCGAGACTTGGGCATTGGAGCTCGGGGCTGGAAAGGCTAAGGAAGAGGTAGGCGTGGGGGAGAAAGGTGGGTCTGTACCCCTTTATAAAGGCGATGAATATTGAATGCCTCCTCACGGGCCTTAAAGCTCGCCTATTCCCAAGGGATCGTGCCAACGACATGGTTGGATTACCCACACCCATATTGATAAGAATCCCGTGATAAGCGGGCACGATCTCTGCTTTGACAAGATATGCCAATAAAGACCGCGTCTCGTAACATGGAACGAGAGGTTGAAACATGGTTCGAAATAATAACCAGGCAGGGGACGTAACATCTCGCCTCGAAAGCCGTTAGATATGGGACTTGTTAAATATTATATCCTGTTGTGGTTGTATGTGGTGTATGCTTCGTAGAGCCAGACATGTTTTCTATGTTCAAGGACTACTTTGAAGTATTCGAAGGAGGAACCCGCCTTGCAACGCCGAAGACAATCTGCGCGCCGGACACATCATCATTGAAGCCTGGTTCAGGAGCTACTGAGGGAGTCCTGGATTAGGGGGTCCTCGGGCGTCCGAGCTGTGTGACGTGGGCTAGACTAATGGGCCATGAAGATACAAGACAGAAGACTTCCTCCCGTGTCCGGATGGGTCTCTCCTTGGCGTGGAAGGCAAGCTTAGCATGCGGATATGAATATTCCTTTCTCTGTAAACCAACTCTGTACAACCCTAGCCCCCTCCAGTGTCTATATAAACCAGAGGGTTTAGTCCGTAGAGGCAATCATAATCATACAAGCTAGACAATTAGGGTTTAGCCATTACGATCTCGTGTTAGATCAACTCTTGTAACCCCTATACTCATCAAAGTCAATCAAGCAGGATGTAGGGTATTACCTCCATCAAGAGGGCTCGAACCTGGGTAAAACATCGTGTCCCTTGTCTCCTGTTACCATCAATCCTTAGACGCACAGTTCGGGACCCCCTACCCAAGATCTGCCGGTTTTGACACCGACACTCCCCTTCAATCCCGTATGAATCAATTTCTATGGTAGGAAGAAGCTTCTGTCACTCTTGCCCTCCAATGCATATTCCTATCAACATACAACTAGCCCCATGGTGTAATCCACATGCTTGATACGTCTCCATCGTATCTATAATTTTTTTACTCTTTCATGCCAATATGTAACTACTTCCACATACTTTTGTCAACAATTTATATGATTTTCTTGGACTAACATATTGATCTAGTGCCTAGTGCCACTTCCTGTTTGTTTCATGTCTTTTGTTTCGAAAAAATCCATATCAAACGAAATCCAAATGCGATAAAATTTTACAATTTTTTGGAGTATATGTGATTTTGGGGAAAAAGAATCAACAAAAGATAATGCTTGTGGACACCTCGAAGGTCGGTTGGGCGTGTCATTCTGCCCCAAGGAAGCTAATATCCAGATAAAAATCCCCTCAAAATTTCAGCCCAATAGGAGTTATGGATCTTCGGGAATATAAGAAACAATGAAGAGCCAGAAAATAGGAACATGAAACAGAAGAGAAATAGAGAGATAGCTCCAATCTAGAAGGGGCTCCTGCCCTCCGGGAACCATGACGGCCAAGGACCAGAGGGAAAACCCTCCTCCCATCTAGGGGGTAGGCCAAGGAAGAACAAGAATGAGGGGGCTCTCTCCCCCATCTCCCCATCTATTATTTTTATTTGTATAGATGTTATTTCTTGTTTTCTATCATCTTAGTAATTCCTATGTATGTATGATATTAAGTACATAAAACTAATATGTTGTTTATTTTATATGAACAGGGGATGGACAAACATCATTGTTGTTTTGACCTTTACTTTACTGCATAAAAGATTTTTTACAAAAAAAGTGTTTTGTGTAGTGCAACTAAAATGACACATTAGTGATGATGATCTATTTTAGGTGCAGTACACAAAAAATGGCAGTTTTATGTGTAATCTCGACCGCAAATCTGGCAATTCGAGGGGCATTTCCAGTGAGTTGAAGGACTCATTCAAGTGCCAGGTTAGCTCCGGTGGCATGGCTAATTCTTCGACAACAAGATTCTCTACTTATAGATCAACGTTAGCACTTAGTAGAATTTGTAACGTTAAACATTTGGATGTATGTATGAAATGTAATGCAATGCAATTTCGTTGTATGTGCCTATGTATAACTTTCTTCCTTGGTGCATCTTGGGGCTTCACGGCTAGAAACTTATTGCTAGCAGTGGAGTCCTAATTTGCTTGTACATTATTTTTTTTATCTCTGACTAGTCTAGCAGTTTGTGTGTGACCATTATCATAGACGGGTCAACTAGTCTGTCTTCTGATGGGACGTCATTACTGGCCCCAAGGCACAGGCCGGCCAAAAGCACATAGTGATAATACAATTTGATTGGTCAGTGTTATGTCGATCTTTAGAAGTGGGACTTCGATACCTGATAACCCAGAAGTATAGGGGATCAAATGTAGTTTTTTCAATAAATAATAGTGTCAAACCCAACACGGAGCTAAAGGTAGGATTTATATTCCCTTCAAGTTCTATCGACCATCGATACAACTCTATGCACACTTAACGTTCGCTTTTCCTAGAACAAGTATGAAACTATTTTGTAGGTGTGGGATAAGTTTGCAAGGATAAAACTAGAAGTACTTAGCGAGAATAAAACTACGAGTAATTTGCAAGATAATAAAAGTTAGTTGTTTAGTAGAAAGCTATTTGTAACACAAGAGAAGGAATTGTCCCTAGGCAATCGATAACTAGACCGGTAATCATTATTACAATTTTATATGAAGGAGAGGCATGATCTAACCTAATTTCCATACTTGGATCATATGCACTTATGATTGGAACTCTAACAAGCATCCGCAACTACCAAAGATCATTAAGGTAAAACCCAACCGTAGCATTGAGTAACAAGTCCTATTTACTCCCATACGCAACAACCCCCTTACTTGGGTATAAGCTTCTGTCACTCTCGCCACCCACTATAAGCGAATCATGAACGTATTGCAACACCCTACAGTGGTAATACCATATGGTTTCACGACACATAGGACACTGATGTCTACTATGCAACTTTATTCTTGTAGACTCATGTTGGACCTCCAAGCGCAGAGTTTTGTAGGACAGTAGCAATTTTCCCTCAAGTGGATGACCTAAGGTTTATCAATCTGTGGGAGGTCTAGTATGAAGATGGTCTCTCTCAAATGGCCCTGCAACCAAATACAAGAAATCTCTTGTGTCCCCAACACACCCAATACAATGGAAAATTGTATAGGTGCACTAGTTCAGCGAAGAGATGGTGATAAAAGTGTAATATTGATGGCAGAAATATATTTTCATAATCTTAATAAATAAAAACAGCAAGGTAGAAAATAGTAAATGGGCACAAAAACGGTATTGCAATGCTTAAAAATGAGCCCTAGGGTCCATACTTTCACTAGTGCAACCTCTCAACGATGCTAACATAGTTGGATCATATGATTATCCCTCAAAGTGCAATAACGAATCACTCCCAAGTTCCTATTAGCGGAGAACAAAAGATATAAATTGTTTGTAGGGTATGAAACCAACTCAAAGCTATTCTTTCCGTTCGATCTATTCAAGAGTTCGTACTAAAATAACACCAAGCTATTCTTTTCGTTCGATCTATCCTAGAGATCGTACTAAAATAACACCAACGCAAATTCATATTCATAATACTCAATCCAACACAAAGAAATACAAGGAGACCCCAAAGTTTCTATCGGAGAAAAGATAATAAAAACATGCATCAACCCCTATGCATAGATTACCCCAATATCACCGCGGGAATCCGTGAGTTAAATGCCAAAACACATATCAAGTGAATCAATATGATACCTCATTGTCACCTCAAGTATTCATACCGCAAGACATACATCATGTGTTCTCATATCTGAATATTCAATCCAACAAGACAAAACTTCAAAGGGTAAATTCAATTCATCACAACAAGGGTATAGAGGGGAGAAACATCATATGATCCGACTATATTAACAAAGCCCATGATATAGATCACGAGAGAGAGAGAGAGGTTAAACACATAGTTGCTGGTACAAACCCTCAGCCCCGAGGGTGGACTACTCCCTCCTCATCATGGTGGCCATCGGGATGATGAAGATGGCCACAGGAGATGATTCCCCCCTCTGGCAGGGTGCCGGAACGGGTCTAGATTGGTTTTCGGTGGCTACGGAGCCTTGTGGCCGCGAAACTTCTGATCTAGGTTAACCGCGAAGGGTTTTGGTATATTTGGGAATTTATAGTGCAAAGAAGGGGTGCGTGAGGCCACCGAGGTGGGCACAACCCACCTGTGCGCGCCAGGGGGCCCTGGCACACCCTGGTGGGTTGTGCCCCCTCGGGGCACCCCCCAGGTGCTGCTCTGGCCCATCCGGAGTCTTCTTGTCCATAAAAATCCATAAAAAGTTCCGCGGTGTTCAGACTCCATTTGATATTAATTTTCTGCAATGTAAAAAACAAGCAAAAAACAGCAACTGGCACTGGGCACTGGATCAATAGGTTAGTCCCAAAAAATGATATAAAGTTGCTATAAAATGATTGTAAAACATCCAAGAATGATAATATATTGGCATGAATACTTCATAAATTATAGATACGTTGGAGATGTATCAGCATCCCCAAGCTTAATTCCTACTCATCCTCGAGTAGGTAAATGATAAAAGAAATAATTTATGAAGTGTGAATGCTAGCAAAGTGCGCAAGTTTGATCAACGATAATTTCAGTCACTTTTCCAAGCATCATAACAACAATTCTTTCTGATAAAACTTTTCATGTTATAGCGGCAACCAATTCACATGTTAAGGTTCAAACAATGAATTCTCTTGAAACCCAACAACCTATGTTCTCAGTCACCAAGCAATTGCAATTCAACTTATTCAACAGAGTTTAAGTAAGAGCTCCACATACTCAACCATCATATAGTCTTGTATGATTGCTAACACTCACCTTGTACACATGAGCAAAATGTTTCAACCAGACACATAGAAAGATAGGGGCTTATAATTTTGCCTCCCAACTTATTCACCTCAAGGGTGATGTCAACAATAATAACTCATGCTACCCATATCCAACTGGATATATGTGCCTAGATCTTTCCTCACCACATGATCCTTGCCAAAAGAGAAAAATAAAAAGTAATAGAGAGAAGAACTTTGACTCTTTGCATATAAGTAAATACATAAAAGTAAAAGATAGGCCCTTCGCAGAGGGAAGCAGAGGTTGCCATGCGCTTATTTGTTTGTATGCTCAACCCCTTAGTGCAAAAGAACGTCATCTTACATTGCCCCTTGTGATAGTGTCCTTTATTATGCAGTCTGTCACTTTTATTCTTCACCGTCACAAGTTCGTGCAACGCTCAATTTTCTCTTACATTAAATGATCTCACACTTTTAGAAGAAATTTTTATTGCCTTTTTGCACCTATGAAAACTTACTTGAAGGATCTTGCTCAATCCTTAGGTAGGTATGCTGGACTCTTGAAAATAAGATTTGGTTTTAAGGGTTTTTTGGATGCACAAGTATTATCTCTACTTGGTGCGGAATTTTTGGCTAGCAAAGATGGTGGCAAGCACCGCATGTTGAAGGATATATGACAATATAACTTCTATGTGAATATGAACAAACATAAACCATTACATTGTCTTCCTTGTCCAACATCAACAATTTTGGCATATAATATTTTGATGGGGGCTCACTATCACAAAAGATTTCCATGATGGTGTATTTGTATGTGAAAGTTCTCTTCCTTATACTAATTATTCATGAATTGCTTATATGACCAATATTGTGATTGTGAAGCCTCAAAAGGTTTCACTTTCTAAACCCAATGTGAAGCTACCACTAGGCATGATATGATTTCAACTTCATGACATTCAATTTATTCAACAATTAATTCATAGGATATAAGTGAAGCACACGAGTAAATGACATAGGAAATAGCTTCATTGACGGGATGTGAATGTCGCTTACTTAGCCTCCTTGGCAACTATTTGAGGATTCTATTTTATTTAAAACTTTCAGATCTAAGTACTTTATTAAAATAGCAAAAAAAACAAAAAAATGACATTCCAATAATAGCACAACTCATTTGGAGAAGCAAAAACTTAGGCTCAACTGATACTAACCGATAATTGTTGATGAAGAAAGGTGGGATGCCTACCGGGGCATCCCCAAGCTTAGATGCTTTAGAATCCTTCAAATATTATCTTGGGGTGCCTTGGTCATCCCCAATCTTGAGCTTTTGTGTCTCCTTAATTCTTCTCATGTCACGGTTTTCCTAAATCTCAAAAGCTTCATCCACACAAAACTCAACAAGAACTCGTGGGATAAGTTAGTATAAACCAATGCAAAAACCTTATCATCCTCTACTGTAGAAAATCACTAAAATTATTATTCAACATTGCATACCAAATTCCTATGCATATTTAATACTCCTATCCACAAAAAGGATCATTAAACAAGCAAACATATGCAAATAATGCAAACATAACAGTAATCTGCCAAACCAATATAGTCTGTAAAGAATGCAAGAGTATAAATACTTCTTAAACTCCAAAAAATATGAAAATTTACCAAGCTGTAGAAAATTTATCAGAGATTATTTTGCAAAAAGTTTCAACATTTTATCACATTCTGACTTTTCTAGGGAATTTTTGCAACAGCGGTAAACTTTCTGTTTTCAAACAGCAACATGTAGACTTGTAAAATAAGCATAGTAAAGGCTATACATGCCACTTTTATTGAAATAAAAGATGCAAAACATTATTCTAAATAATAGCAAGAAAATCCTAACAAAATAAAATGACGCTCCAAGCAAAACACATATCATGTGATGAATGAAAACATAGCTCCAAGTGAGGTTACCGATAATGTTGGAGACGAAAGAGGGGATGCCTTCCGGGGGATCCCCAAGCTTAGTTGCTTGGATATTTGATGACCCACAAGTATAGGGGATCTATCATAGTCCTTTCGATAAGTAAGAGTGTCGAACCAAACGAGGAGCAGAAGGAAATGATAAGCGGTTTCCAGCAAGGTATTCTCTGCAAGTACTGAAATAAGTGGTAACAGATAGTTTGGTGATAAGATAATTTGTAACGAGCAACAAGTAACAAAAGTAAATAAGGTGCAGCAAGGTGGCCCAATCCTTTTTGTAGCAAAGGAAAAGCCTGGACAAACTCTTATATGATGTAAAGCGCTCCCGAGGACACATGGGAATATCGTCAAGCTAGTTTTCATCACGTTCATATGATTCACGTTCGGTACTTTGATAATTTGGTATGTGGGTGGACCGGTGCTTGGGTGTTGCCCTTACTTGGACAAGCATCCCACTTATGATTAACCTCTATTGCAAGCATCCACAACAACAACAAAAGTATTAAGGTAAACCTAACCATAGCATGAAACATATGGATCGAAATCAGCCCCTTACGAAGCAACGCATAAACTAGGGTTTAAGCTTCTGTCACTCTAGCAACCCATCATCTACTTATTACTTCTCAATGCCTTCCTCTAGGCCCAAATAATGGTGAAGTGTCAGTCGATGTTCACATAACAACACTAGAGGAGAGACAACATACATCCCATCAAAATATGAACGAATACCAAATTCAAATGACTACTAATAGCAGGACTTCTCCCATGTCCTCAGGAACAAAAGTAACTACTCACAAAGCATAAACATGTTCATAATCAGAGGGGTATTAATATGCATATAGGATCTGAACATATGATCTTCCACCAATTAAACCAACTAGCATCAACTACAATGAGTAATTAACACTACTAGCAACCTACTAGCACCAATCCCGGACATGGAGACAAGAATTGGATACAAGAGATGAACTAGGGTTTTGAGATGAGATGGTGCTGATGAAGATGTTGAGGGAGATTGCCCTCTCCCAATGAGAGGAGCATTGGTGATGATGATGGCGATGGTTTCCCCCTCCGGGAGGGAAGTTTCCCCGGCAGAACAGCTCCGCTAGAGCCCTAGATTGGTTCCGCCTCGTGGCGGCGGAGTTTCGTCCGAGAAGATGGCTTATTATTTTTTCCATCGAAAGACTCCATATAGCAGAAGATGGCCACCGGAGGGCCACCAGGGGGCCATTAGGTAGGGGGCGCGCCCAGGGGGGTAGGGCGCGCCCCCACCCTCGTGGGCAGGGTGTGCCCCCCTGGTGAAGTTCTTGCTCTCAATATTTTTTATATATTTGGAAAACATCTTCCGTGAAGTTTCAGGAGTTTTGGAGTTGTGCAGAATAGGTCTATAATATTTGCTCCTTTTCCAGCCCAGAATCCCAGCTGCCGGCATTCTCCCTCTTTATGTAAACCTTGTAAAATAAGAGAGAATAGGCATATGTATTGTGACATAATGTGTAATAACAGCCCATAATGCAATAAATATTGATATAAAAGCATGATGCAAAATGGACATATCAACTCCCCCAAGCTTAGACCTCGCTTGTCCTCAAGCGAAAAGCCGAAATCGAAAAATATGTCCACATGTTTAGAGATAGAGGTGTCGATAAAAAATAAAATACGGACATGAGGGCATCATGATCATTCTTGGAACAACAACTTATATAATTCTTGTCATATAATCTCTAATCTAGAGTAATAATTCAATCACAATATCAAGTATGAATTGTAAACTTAATTGAAAACTAAGAAACTATAATCTCAGTCATTGAAGCAATTGCAATTTATCATAACATAGGAAAGAGTCAATGTATAAGTGCTTTTCAAAAAAAGTCCACATACTCAACTATCATATAGTCTTTCACAATTGCTGACACTCACGCAATACTTATGGGTATGGAGTTTTAATCGGACACAGAGAAAGATAGGGGCTTATAGTTTTGCCTCCCAACGTTTTACCTCAAGGGTAATGTCAACAGTAATAGTTCATGAAAACTCACATCCAATTAGCCATATATACCAGGATCTTTCCAACATATTGTGCTTTCCAAAGGATAAAGTGTAAAAAGGAAGGGTGAAAATCACCATGACTCTTATGCAATGTAGGAGATAAAAGTAAAAGATAGGCCCTTCGCAGAGGGAAGCAGAGGTTGTCATGCACTTTTATGGTTGGATGCACAAAATCTTAATGCGAAAGAACGTCACTTTCTATTGCCACTTGTGATATGGACCTTTATTATGCAGTCTGTTGCTTTTATTACTTCCATATCACACGATCGTCTAAAGCTTATTTCCTCCACACCAATCAATCATACATATTTAGAGAGCAATTTTTATTGCTTGCACCGATGACAAATTACTTGGTGAATCTTACTCAATCCATAGGTAGATATGGTGGACTCTTATGGCAAGACTGGTTTAAGAGTATTTGGAAGCACAAGTAGTATCTCTACTTGGTGCAATGACTTTGGTTAGCATGAGGGGAAAAGCTAGCTCATCATGTTGGAAGATCCACGACAATATAATTCATCTCAGATGTAAGAAAACATAACCCATTACGTTGTCTTTATTGTCCAATGTCAACTCTTTAGCATGTCATATTTTAATGAGTGCTCACAATCATAAAAGATGTCCAAGATAGTATATTATATGTGAAGACTTATCTTTCTTTATTACTTCCTATTAATTGCAACGATGACCAAAACTGTGGTTGTCAACCCTCAACAACTTTTATTCATCATACTCTTTCTATGTGAGCTCATTACTCTCCATAAGACTCACATGATCTCTTTGTTTCTTTTTATTTCTTTCTCTTTTCTTTTATTCACTTAGGATCATGGCAAAATAATCAAGCCCTTGACTCAACACTAATCTTTATTATATAACTCACAGACTCGATTACATAGAAGGATAATAAAGCAAAACTCACAGCTAGATCACACTAAGAACTTTTATTCTACTAGATCAAGATATTACCAAAAGGATCGAACTAAGAAAAACGGTAAAGATGAAAGTGATGGTGATACGATACCGGGGCACTCCCCCAAGCTTGGCAGTTGCCAAGTGGAGTGCCCATACCAGATACTCGATTCTTCATTGTTGGTGGAGACGATGGTGATTTTGTTGATGACGTAGGCTTCTTCCTTAATTTGCGCTTGAGGACAGAATTTTGGTCCCTTAGGTCCTCAATCTCCTGCTCCATGCTTAGTATCTTTTTGCATAGTTCCTGCTTGTTCTCCTGCAAGAGGAGAAAAGGGATAAACTCGATCTTAGGTTTCTTTACCCTATCCGGGAGGATTGACTTTATGAACTCCACATTCATGTCCCCAGGTTGAGGTAGTGGGACTTCATCTTCATCTGCGCTCGTCTCCTCCTTTCCCTTGGGTTCATAATCCTCTTCTTCTTTCGTAGTCCAACCGCAATGCTCCACATCCCCATAGACCTTAGGATATGCAAGGTAATCAGCCACGTAGCCTTCTCCTCCGAATCCTGGGACGACATGTTGCTCTGTCTGCAGCAGGACAGCTCAAAACAAAGACAGGAGATTTTTGCGTGATACGGGAGTCAAAACCCCCGGGAGGTCATATAATGAATTTTTACCGACCAAAATACGTGTTGTGTATGAAAACGGAGTCCGGAGAGCACACGAGGTGCCCACGAGGTAGGGGGGCGCACCCAGTAGGGTAGGGTGCGCCCTCCACCCTCGTGGAGCCCTCGTGTCCTTCCCGGACTACTGCTTATTTTTCTATTTTTCTAAATATTCCAGAACGGAGAAATATTGCCTTAAAAACTGTTTTGGAGTCGGTTTACTTACCGTACCACATACCTATTCCTTTTCGGAGTCTGAAACGTTCCGGAAAGTGTTTCTTATGTATTCCTCCGGGGTTACGGTTTTGATAACATTGGTTTCAACATTTATGGGATTACCTGAGATATAGTGTTTGATTCTTTGACCGTTCACCACCTTCGGATTGGTGCCTTCAAAGTTGTTGATTTTTATGGCACCGGAACGGTAGACCTCCTCTATAACGTAAGGACCTTCCCATTTAGAGAGAAGTTTTCCTGCAAAAAATCTTAAACGAGAGTTTCATAGCAATACATAATCACCTACATTAAACTCACGCTTTTGTATCCTTTTGTCATGCCATCTTTTAACTTTTTCTTTAAACAACTTGGCATTTTCGTAGGCTTGGGTTCTCCATTCATCAAGTGAGCTAATATCAAATAACCTCTTCTCACCGGCAAGTTTAAAATGATAATTAAGTTCTTTAATAGCCCAATAAGCCTTGTGTTCTAGTTCGAGAGGTAAGTGACATGCTTTTCCATAGACCATTTTATACGGAGACATACCCATAGGATTTTTATATGCAGTTCTATAGGCCCATAATGCATCATCAAGTTTCTTGGACCAATTCTTTCTAGACCTATTAACAGCCTTCTGCAAAATTAATTTGAGCTCTCTATTACTCAATTCTACTTGACCACTAGACTGAGGGTGATAAGGGGATGCAATTCTATGATTAACATCATACTTAGAAAGCATTTTACAGAAAGCACCATGAATAAAATGTGAACCACCATCAGTCATTAAATATCTAGGGACTCCAAATCTTGGAAAAATAACTTATTTAAGCATTTTAATAGAAGTGTTATGATCCGCACTACTAGTTGGAATAGCTTCTACCCACTTAGTAACGTAATCAACAACAACTAAAATATGTGTATATCCATTAGAGGAAGGAAAAGGCCCCATATAGTCAAAGCCCCAAACATCAAATGGTTCAATAACAAGTGAATAATTCATAGGCATTTCTTGAAGTCTACTAATATTACCAATTCTTTGACATTCATCACAAGATAAGACAAACTTATGGGCATCCTTGAAGAGAGTAGGCCAATAAAAACCAGATTGCAATACCTTATGTGCAGTTCTATCTCCAGCATGGTGTCCTCCATAAGCTTCGGAGTGACACTTGCGTAGGATCTGTTCCTGTTCATGCTGAGGTACACAACGTCTAATAACACCATCTACTCCTTCTTTATAAAGATGTGGGTCATCCCAAAAGTAATGCCTCAAATCATAGAAGAACTTTTTCTTTTGCTAGTATGTGAAACTAGGTGGTATAAACTTAGCAACAATGTAATTAGCATAATTAGCATACCATGGAGCAGTATGAGAAGCATTTATGACATTTAATTTCTCATCAGGAAAGCTATCATCAATAGGTAGGTGGTCATCAAGCACATTTTCTAACCTAGACAAGTTGTCTGCAACGGGGTTCTCAGCTCCTTTTCTATCAACAATATGCAAATCAAATTCTTGTAGTAAGAGAACCCATCTAATAAGTCTAGGTTTAGCATCTTTCTTTTCCATAAGATATTTAATAGCAGCATGATCAGTGTGAATAGTTACTTTAGAATCAACAATATAAGGTATAAACTTATCACAACCAAATACAACTGCTAAGAATTCTTTTTCAGTAGTAGCATAATTTCTTTGAGCATTGTCTAGAGTTTTACTAGCATATTGAATAACATTTAGTTTCTTATCAACTCTTTGTCCTAGAACAACACCTACAGCATAATCACTAGCATCACACATAATTTCAAAGGGTAAATTCCAATCAGGTGGCTGAACAATAGGTGCAAAGATCAATGCTTTCTTAAGTATTTCAAATGCTTCTACACAATCATCATCAAAGACAAATGGTATATATTTTTGTAATAAATTATTCAGAGGCCGAGAGATTTTTGAGAAGTCCTTAATGAACCTCCTATAGAAACCGGCATGACCAAGGAAACTTCTTATACCTTTGATGTCCTTGGGACATGGCATCTTTTCAATAGCATCAACCTTGGCTTTATCAAATTCAATACCTCTTTCAGAAACTTTATGCCCCAAGACAATACCTTCATTAACCATAAAGTGGCACTTTTCCCAATTCAAGACAAGATTAGTTTCTTCACATCTCTGCAAAACTCGATCAAGGTTGCTCAAGCAATCATCAAAAGAAGATCCATAGACGGAAAAGTCGTCCATGAAAACCTCACAAATCTTTTCACAAAAGTCAGAGAATATAGCCATCATGCATCTTTGAAAGGTAGCAGGTGCATTACATAAACCAAAAGGCATACGTCTATAAGCAAAAGTACCAAAAGGGCATGTAAAAGTAGTCTTTGATTGATCTTTGGCTGACACGGGTATTTGGGAGAAACCAGAATAACCATCTAGAAAGCAAAAATGTGTATGTTTGGACAATCTTTCTAGCATTTGATCGATAAAAGGTAAGGGGTAATGATTTTTTTAGTAGCCTTATTTAATCTGCGGAAATCAATTACCATCCTATAACCTGTAATAATTCTTTGAGGAATCAATTCATCTTTATCATTAGGAACAACAGTAATACCTCCCTTCTTAGGAACACAATGGACAGGGCTTACCCACTGACTATCAGCAATGGGATAAATTATACCTGCCTCAAGGAGCTTTAGTATCTCCTTTCTTACCACTTCTTTCATTTTAGGATTCAGCCGGAGTTGATGATCACGAACTGGTTTAGCATCTTCTTCCAAATTAATTTTGTGTTGACATAGAGTGGGACTAATGCCCTTAAGATCATCAAGAGTATACCCAATAGCAGCGCGGTGCTTCTTCAGAGTTTTCAATAATCTCTCTTCCTCATGCTCTGAAAGGTTAGCACTGATAATAACAGGATATATCTTTTTCTCATCAGGATAAGCATATTTAAGAGTATCAGGTAACGGTTTAAGCTCAAATACGGGATCACACTTGGGTGGAGGAGGATCCCCTAGGATTTCAACAGGTAAATTATTTTTCAGAATAGGTTCTTGTTTAAATAATACTTCATCTAATTCCCTTCTTTCATTCATAAACATATCATTTTCATGGTCTAGCAAGTATTGTTTTAAAGGATCACTAGGAGGTACGGCAATAGAAGCAAGACCAATAATTTCATCCTTACTAGGTAATTCTTCTTCACGGTGTTGTCTACTAAATTTAGAAAAATTAAATTCATGAGTCATATCATCTAAACCGATAGTAACAACATCTCTTTTGCAATCTATGGTAGCATTAGCAGTATTTAAGAAGGGTCTACCAAATATAATGGGACAAAAGTTATCTTGTGGGGAACCAAGAACAAGAAAATCAGCAGGATATTTAGTTTTCCCACACAAGACTTCAACATCTCTAACAATTCCCATTGGTGAAATAGTATCTCTATTGGCAAGTTTAATTGTGACATCAATATCTTCCATCTCAGCAGGTGCAATATCATGCACAACTTCTTTGTATAAGGAATAAGGTATTGCACTAGCACTAGCACCCATATCACATAAGCCATGATAACAATGATCTCCTATTTTAACAGAAATAATAGGCATGCCTACCATAGGTCTAGGTTTATCTTTATCACGGGGTTTAGCAATTCTAGCAGTTTCATTACAGAAATAAATAACATGCCCATCTATATTATCAGACAAGAGATATTTAACAATAGCAATATTAGGTTCAACTTTAACTTGCTCACGAGGTGTATATGTTTTAATATTGCTTTTACGAACCACAGTTGAAGCTTTAGCATGATCCTTTATCCTAACAGGGAAAGGTTGTTTTCTCAACATAAGAGGTAGGAACAATAGGATCATTATAAGTGATAGTCTTTTCTTCAACTTTAATAGGTGCAGCTACTTTTACTTCTATGGTAGGATGATATTTAAACCACTTATCCTTGGGGAGATCGACATAAGCAGCAAAAGATTCACAGAAAGAAGCTACTATCTCAGAGTCAAGTCCATATTTAGTGCTAAATTTATGAAAATTATCGGTATCCATAAAAGATTTAAGACAATCAAAACTAGGTGTCATACCTAACTCCTTACGATTGTCGAGGTCCCAATCTTTAGAGTTGCGTTTAATTCTTTCCAATAAATCCCATTTGAATTCAATAGTCTTCATCATAAAAGAGCCAGCACAAGAAGTATCAAGCATGGTGCGATTGTTACCAGAAAGCCGAGCATAATTTTTTTGAATAATCATTTCTCTTGAGAGCTCATGATTGGGGCATGAATATAACATTGATTTAAGCCTCCCCCAAGATTGAGCGATGCTTTCTCCTTCGCGAGGCCAAAAATTATATATATAATTGCGATCACGATGAACAAGGTGCATAGGATAAAACTTCTAATGAAATTCCAATTTCAATCGTTTGTAATTCCAGGACCTCATATCATCACATAGCCTATACCATGTTGATGCATCTCCCCTTAAAGATAAAGGGAAGACCTTCTTCTTAACAACATCTCCGGGTACACCTGCAAGCTTAAATAATCCACAAACTTCATCCACATATATCAGATGTTCATCAGGATGTTTCGTTCCATCTCCTAAAAAAGGATTAGCTAGTAGATTTTCTATCATACCCAAAGGAAATTCAAAGCAAGCATTTTCATTTTCATTTTCAGTAGGTTCAGTAGGTTGAGGAGCAACTCTTTGCTCTACTGGTCGTGGTGAAGATACCCCGAACAAGCCCCTCAGAGGATTACTTTCCATGGTGACAAGAACAGTAAATTTCAGCACACTATATAAATTTTTCCTTACCAAATTCCACCTACCAAAGGCGCTTCACTCCCCGGCAACGGCACCAGAAAAGAGTCTTGATGACCCACAAGTATAGGGTATCTATCATAGTCCTTTCGATAAGTAAGAGTGTGGAACCCAACGAGGATCATAAGGAAATGATAAGCGGTTTCCAGCAAGGTATTCTCTGCAAGTACTGAAATAAGTGGTAACAGATAGTTTTTGTGTCTCCTTAATTCTTCAAATATTATCTTGGGGTGCCTTGGTCATCCCCAATCTTGAGCTTTTGTGTCTCCTTAATTCTTCTCATGTCACGGTTTTCCTAAATCTCAAAAGCTTCATCCACACAAAACTCAACAAGAACTCGTGGGATAAGTTAGTATAAACCAATGCAAAAACCTTATCATCCTCTACTGTAGAAAATCACTAAAATTATTATTCAACATTGCATACCAAATTCCTATGCATATTTAATACTCCTATCCACAAAAAGGATCATTAAACAAGCAAACATATGCAAATAATGCAAACATAACAGTAATCTGCCAAACCAATATAGTCTGTAAAGAATGCAAGAGTATAAATACTTCTTAAACTCCAAAAAATATGAAAATTTACCACGCTGTAGAAAATTTATCAGATCTTATTTTGCAAAAAGTTTCAACATTTTATCACATACTGACTTTTCTAGGGAATTTTTGCAACAGCGGTAAACTTTCTGTTTTCAAACAGCAACATGTAGACTTGTAAAATAAGCATAGTAAAGGCTATACATGCCACTTTTATTGAAATAAAAGATGCAATACATTATTCTAAATAATAGCAAGAAAATCCTAACAAAATAAAATGACGCTCCAAGCAAAACACATATCATGTGATGAATGAAAACATAGCTCCAAGTGAGGTTACCGATAATGTTGGAGACGAAAGAGGGGATGCCTTCCGGGGGATCCCCAAGCTTAGTTGCTTGGATATTTGATGACCCACAAGTATAGGGGATCTATCATAGTCCTTTCGATAAGTAAGAGTGTCGAACCAAACGAGGAGCAGAAGGAAATGATAAGCGGTTTCCAGCAAGGTATTCTCTGCAAGTACTGAAATAAGTGGTAACAGATAGTTTTGTGATAAGATAATTTGTAACGAGCAACAAGTAACAAAAGTAAATAAGGTGCAGCAAGGTGGCCCAATCCTTTTTGTAGCAAAGGAAAAGCCTGGACAAACTCTTATATGATGTAAAGCGCTCCCAAGGACACATGGGAATATCGTCAAGCTAGTTTTCATCACGTTCATATGATTCACGTTCGGTACTTTGATAATTTGGTATGTGGGTGGACCGGTGCTTGGGTGTTGCCCTTACTTGGACAAGCATCCCACTTATGATTAACCTCTATTGCAAGCATCCGCAACAACAACAAAAGTATTAAGGTAAATCTAACCATAGCATGAAACATATGGATCCAAATCAGCCCCTTACGAAGCAACGCATAAACTAGGGTTTAAGCTTCTGTCACTCTAGCAACCCATCATCTACTTATTACTTCTCAATGCCTTCCTCTAGGCCCAAATAATGGTGAAGTGTCATGTAGTCGATGTTCACATAACAACACTAGAGGAGAGACAACATACATCCCATCAAAATATGAACGAATACCAAATTCACATGACTACTAATAGCAGGACTTCTCCCATGTCCTCAGGAACAAAAGTAACTACTCACAAAGCATAAACATGTTCATAATCAGAGGGGTATTAATATGCATATAGGATCTGAACATATGATCTTCCACCAATTAAACCAACTAGCATCAACTACAATGAGTAATTAACACTACTAGCAACCTACTAGCACCAATCCCGGACATGGAGACAAGAATTGGATACAAGAGATGAACTAGGGTTTTGAGATGAGATGGTGCTGATGAAGATGTTGAGGGAGATTGCCCTCTCCCAATGAGAGGAGCATTGGTGATGATGATGGCGATGATTTCCCCCTCCGGGAGGGAAGTTTCCCCGGTAGAACAGCTCCGCCAGAGCCCTAGATTGGTTCCGCCTCGTGGCGGCGGAGTTTCGTCCGAGAAGATGGCTTATTATTTTTTCCATCGAAAGACTCCATATAGCAGAAGATGGCCATCGGAGGGCCACCAGGGGGGCCATGAGGTAGGTGGTGCGCCCAGGGGGGTAGGGCACGCCCCCACCCTCGTGGGTAGGGTGTGGCCCCCCTGGTGAAGTTCTTGCTCTCAATATTTTTTATATATTTGGAAAACATCTTCCGTGAAGTTTTAGGACTTTTGGAGTTGTGCAGAATAGGTCTCTAATATTTTCTCCTTCTCCAGCCCAGAATCCCAGCTGCCGGCATTCTCCCTCTTTATGTAAACCTTGTAAAATAATAGAGAATAGGCATAAGTATTGTGACATAATGTGTAATAATAGCCCATAATGCAATAAATATTGATATAAAAGCATGATGCAAAATGGACGTATCAATATTCCTTAGATATCAACTTGGGGTGCCTTGTGAATCCCCAAGCTTAGGGTCTTGTCACTCCTTATTCCCCTCATATCGACATCTCACCCTAAACTTGAAAACTTCAATCACACAAAACTTAACGGAACTTTGTGAGATAGGTTAGTATGATAAAGAGCAAACCATTCCACTTTTGGTACTGCCAAAGACAATATTCATAATTTTTCTCACACAATGCCTACTTTAGCATATAATTTCCACAATTTATATTGAGAAATATAAGCCATGGAAACTAGAAAACAAGCAAACTATGCATTGAAAACAGAATCTGTCAAAAACAGAACAGTCTGTAGTAATATGTACTCAAACCATACTTATGCTACTCCAAAAATTCTGAACAATTAGGACAACTTGAGAAATTTGTCAATTGATCATCTACGAAAAGAATCAGCATTTTATCACGCTTCTGTTAAAAATGAGATTTATTTTCCTAAGCGCAAAAGTTTCTGTTTTTCAGCAAGATCAAATCAACTATCACCGTAAGCCATCCCAAAGGTCTTACTTGGCACTTTATTGAAACAAAAGCAATAAAACATGATTACTACAGTATCCTAATCATGTGAACACACACAATAGTTAGGTAAAAGTGTTGAGTTGTCTCCCAACAAGCGCTTTTCTTTAATGCCTTTTAGCTAGGCATGATGATTTCAATGATGCTCGCATAAAAGATAAGAATTGAAACATGAAGAGGGCATCATGAAGCATATGACTAGCACATTTAGGTATAACCCACTTACTATGCATTGGGATTTTGTGAGCAAACAACTTATGGGAACAAGAATCAACTAGCATAGGAAAGCAAAACAAGTGCAACTTCAAAGGAATCAACACATATAGAAGAAACTTGATATTATTGAGATAAGTAAGATCATAAGTTCCTGTAGCGACCAGACCTCAGACGGTCAAGTCTCTGTGCTTAAGTATCATCCCTGGATCGGTATTGCTGACACACATAGTACTTGAGGATTTATTGCAGAGTTTCAATCACACACTTATTACATCGAGAATCTCAATAATATGGTTGAAGGCCATCTAAATAAGATAACTGCGGAAGCTTCGAGATAAATGAGTCCATCCAACTCCACGGCAAAACTGAGTGCACGACAACGACCTAGTGCACCTTACTCTTCATCTGAAAATTCCGCAACATGATACGTTGCAGCCGTGTAGGTCAGCACATGGAATATGCTGGCAAGATAACACTATCGAGCAATGACCAGAATAACAGCTATCACTACATGCATATATGGCTGGTGGAGGCTCTATGGTTATCATTTGCATAAAGCTAGTTTTCCCTATAACAAAGGAATATATTTTATTTAACTACAAAGTTTTTTGAAATTATTGAGAAGGTAACCCCAACTCAATCCCAAAATTAAAGAAATTAATAACCCATCAAAATTAATTAAGTAAAGTGATGAGATCAACATAATAATTCAAGCACCAGATACTCAAGATGTGCATAACCGGGGACACGGCTAATCATGATTAATTTATACACTCTGCAGAGGTTTGCGCACTTCTCTCCACAAGACTCGATCTCCTCCGTTGAATTTCTCGCACTACATGATGTTTGAGAAACGAATGACTGAGACATAGTCTTTCAGAAGCATTAACTCTTTACTATGGGTAGAAAGTACCACCTACATCCCCTACATCTGCTAGCCTACCACTGAAAGAGGTCACGCAACATACTGAACTATGCCAGAGCCCATAATGGCTTGTGGCTACACACGGAAGTTTCTAGCATGAATAACATTATGATCCCTTTGAGCCTGGGTGGCAAACCATAGGATGATCACACGGGTCCCCCGGGATCTCCTTGGACAACACTGGTATATCCCCAGGTGCCCACAACCAATCCACCCAGATGTGTATTAAGTAGCCACCTTAAGTTCCCTTAATTAATAATAACTCTCACATCTTCCATGAATTCTCTCAAACCAAACCACGTCTACTAGCATAGCAAAGTAGTATAAGCACAACGTAGTAACACCCCAGGTTTGAATGTAAGGTAATGGGTTCCTACCTCATCAACTACATCCCAATACCCACATGTTATCAAATCCTACTCATGCAATGTTTGAGGGTTGAAACTAATGCATAAAAACTGGGTAATAAAGGGATATGATCAAAGTGTTACTTGCCTTGCTGACTATCTGAAAACCCTAGAGATTCGTAGTAGCAAGCCTCGCACTCCAAAAATTCTATCATGAACAAACAATAGCATACATAAGCACTCAATCATAATATGCAAAGGTAAAACCCAAAAGAAAAGAAGTAAACTGAAAGTCCAAGTGAAGAGCTTCGATTTGCAAAAAGAATCAATGGAATCGGAGTTACGAAACTCAAACTACGATCAAAAGAAGTTCAAAATCAAATCTGCTTGAAACCAAATTTTAAGTTTCCAAAATCATGTTCAAGTTGATTATCTGGAGAGAGGGAAGAAGATGAAGATTTTGGCATTGGTTTCACTGGATTAGGACAAACGAGCAAAAAGTAGTGAGGGTTTAAAGATTAGGGACTAATCTGCAATAAAAGTAATTACAGATAGGTCGCTGGCCGAAAATAAAACTAAAAAAACCTAACGAATAAACATTCACTAACAGAAACTAACGAACGAATTCGTTCACTTATAGAGAAGATCGGGTGAACGTTCACTAATTAGCGAACCCTAAAAATAAAACCAATCTAGACGGATAAACCGAAAAAACTAGGGCGGCGGTTCGGTTTTCTACCGGCTCGACATGGTTCGGGGCGGAAAAACCGGCGGCGGCGGCGTCTTGCTCTAGCGAGCGGCGGCAGCATGTCGGGCAGCGTCGGTAGCGCGGGCAGGCAGCGGCGGTGTGCGGCGGCGGCTCGGCAGCGAGCGACGGGCGGTGGGAGGCGGCGGTGGCTAAGGGGGAGAGGGCGGCGGGGCTCCGACTTGTAAAGGTCGAGGGAGGGGGCCTGCTTGGGGGAGGGGGCGACCACGGCGGTGGGAGTACGAGTCGGACTCTCTGGCGGCGGCGGCGCGTGCTGGAGGCAGACTCCGGGGAGGCGACGACGCGCGTGAAAGTTTTTTAAAATAATTTTGCCGAATGGAAAAATCCAAAAATAAAATAAATAAAACCCTAAAATCCCCAAAACAATTTTCACGGTCGTCTACTAATATTTAGGACAACATGAACATTTTTCTGGGCTAAAATGCAATTTATAAAAATGCAATTTTCCCTAATTTACTCTAGTAAAAACTCAAATAAAAATCAGATAATTTTTTTATTTAAAATTAAATTTCATTATTTCCTCTGATTTGAATAAGTCATATTATCGTCTGTCATTATTTTATTTATTTTGAAATAATTGGAAAAATAATTTCAAATAAAAATCACTTTGATCCAATTCACCAATTTTGAAAAAAAAATCAAAAATGGATTTTATGAAAAACCTCCAACTCTCTCAAATGGTCCTTGAGTTGCTTAAGGCCTCTAGGATGAAAATGTCCCAACAAAACAAATTAAAAATGCAAAGAGCATGAATGCAAATGATGACCTAATGATTAACATCCAAATTGAAAATTGGGATGTTACAAACCTACCGCCCTTAAGATGAATCTCGCCCTCGAGATTCGGTTTGGCTAGGAAATAGGTGTGGGTGGTCTTTCCGTAGGTCTTCTTCTCGCTCCCAGGTGGCATCTTCCTTGGTATGGTGGCTCCACTAAACTTTGCAAAATTTGATGACCTTGATACGTGTAACTCGGCTAGCAAACTCGAGAATCTTGACGGGTTTCTCCTCGTAGCTTAGGTCACTCTCCAACTGAATTGCTTCCAGGGGCACTGTATCTCTCACAGGAATATCTGCCATCTCTACATGGCACTTCTTCAACTGGGAAACGTGAAACACATCATGAACTCCTGACAAACCTTCGGGTAACTCCAACTTGTAGGCCACTTCTCCCATACGTTCCAAAACTCGGTATGGTCCTACAAATCATGGGGCTAACTTTCCTTTGACTCCAAATCGTTTAACTCTTCAAAGTGGTGACACACGGAGATATGCTCTGTCTCCGATTTCGTAGGCTACCTCCTTGCATTTAGTATCGGCATAACTCTTCTACCTGGACTGAGTTACCTTCAGTCTATCATGAATCAACTTAACCTTCTCTTCAGATTCTTTGATTAAATCTGGTCCGAACAACTGACGGTCTCCAACTTCATCCCACATCAATGGTGTCCTGCACCTGCTTCCATACAAGGCTTCGAAAGGGGCCATCTTCAAACTAGCATGGTAGATGTTGTTATATGAGAACTCAAGAAGATCATCAAGAAGAGATGGCCAATAGATTCATCATCAAGAAGATCCTAAGAGCCTTGGATGGAAAATATGATACCGTGTGCACATTGATCCAAATGATGCCCAATTACAAAGATCTCAAGCCAATGGAAGTCATTGGAAGAATTATTGCTCATGAGATGTCACTTAAAGATGAGGAAGAGCTCCACAACAAGTCAAGTGGTGCTTAAAAAGCCTCATGTGATGTGCCCACATCATCAAGTGATAAACAAGCCTTCAATGAAGAATTGAGCCTAATGGTTAAGAATTTCAACAAGTTCTACAAGAGAAAAGCAAGGAAAGAAGTTCCAGGTCAAGGTCCTACAATGACAAAAGATCTTCAAGTCGTGAATGTAATTGCTACAATTGTGGAAGAGCCGGACACTACTCCAATGAGTGTAAGGCTCCCTACAAAAGAAGAGAAGATTCTCCCAAAAGGAGTAGGAGAGAAGAATCACCACCAAGAGAGAGAAGGAGTAGAGATGACCGTTATGAACGAAGAACATCACAGAGAAGCAAGGATTCAGAAAGGAAGGACAAATCATCAAGGAGCTACTCAAAACGAAGACATCAAGCTCATGTTGGTGAATGGGTATCCTGCTCCGACTCCGACAATCACTCCGAGAGAAGTTATCACTCCGACTCTGAATATACTCAAGATGAAGGTGTTGCCGGTCTATCACTTGTGTCAACCAACTCCTACGACATATTTGAGTCACCAAATGAAGGAATTGGAAGATTCTTCATGGCTAAAGGCCTAAAGGTATCACATCCTGAGTATGTTGATTTCAATAGTGATGAAGATGATTTGCTAGGTGATGATGATTTACTTGTTGACAATTCTAGTGATGAAAACTATGATGAACTTGCTATTAATCATGCTAATCAAGATAAAACAAATGAAGATGATAAGAAGGAGATTGAGCGTCTAACTAAAGAACTAACCACTCTTAAGTTAGCTCATGAAACTACCTTGGAAAATCATCGAGAGCTTTTAAAGACTCATGAGAAGTTACGCTTCGAAAAGCTCAACCTTGATCAAGAGAATGAGTTCTTAAAAGAGATCAATGATGATCTTCGCAAGAAAATTTCTTCTTACATTGCTAAGCGTTTACTCTTGTCTACTTACATGCCTCAAGTTAAATCTAGGAACAAGAGTAAGAAAGATTCTTCTTCTAGTAGTAACAATAATCATGCTAAATCCAATGATGTTGCTTCTAGTAGTTCTCTTGATTCCACTAATGATTCTCTTAGCCAAGTTACAATTGAGCAAGAAAATAGCTTATTGAAGGGAATTATAGAGAAAGGTGTTTACAAGAGCCTTGCCGGAAGTAAGCAATTTGAGGAAATTGTACGGAAGCAAGGAAGACACCGGAAGAATCAAGGTGTTGGTTTTGAACGAAAGTTCAATGCCAATGGAGTTGAGTGGGAAGAAGATCAATACCCCAAGACAAAGTTTGTTCCTCAACAAGAGAAGTATGATCCTACTTCTTTCCAAGGAACACAAGCTCAAGATGATCTTCCACCACTAGACCACAAGCAAAAAGGGAAGGACAAGCTTCAAGAGGAGATTGATGCATTTGAGGAAGCTCCCAAAGCCTTGGTCAAGTGGGTTCCCAACACTACATCAAGTTCTACTTCATCAAGTACAGCTACAACTCCAAGGATTCCCATCAAGATGGTGTGGATCCCGAAGAAGAAGAACTAGAGAGTTCTTGAAGGTGACTCCGCCAACATACTTCACTCATTTCATTTTGGCGAGGACAAGTGCAAACAACTTCCACATCTTGCACTAGTTCAAGGAGTCACAAATCCTCTTGTTGGCACGACAAGGGACAAGGTAACCTAATGTTTTCTTGGATATCATCCTATGTGAACATCACTCTATGTCTATGGATATCCTTGTTTGTTCCTTGTGGGACTAACCCATGTAGGTATTGAAAGTGCAACTCACTATTATGGATTGCTCCAAATGATCTACATCAACATTGAGCATCTACGTCTTCAACACCTACATGAAGTCATCATCGACAAAACCCAAGGTTAGTTCATCCCTCTTAGGGGGGATATCACATCTAGGGGGAGCTTTACTCTAATCAATTGAGCTAAAGTAACTCTAATGGTGTGAACACAACAATGCTCTATGTAAAAGTGGCAACCCCACTTGTGCTTAAACGATGAGTGTGACCTACGATGAAATGTTCTCATTTGACTCCTTAGTCAATATACTCATATATAGATGACCTAGTCATCACAAATTTATTAATAGATGCAAGAGTGATTGTGCATGCTTTGTCACATATTTTATTTCCCATCTTATTGTGTGAGCATGTTGGTTGTATATTTTACTCATTCAAGGACATCCATTTGTTGTTTTGATTGTTTGGCTTTTTATCTTTTGCCAAATGGATGGACAAGAATGCCTAAGAACCTCCTTTAGCTATCTATGCTTTTCTCGTCTCAAACTCTATTCATGCTACATCACAAAGTTTGATCAAGTCAGATTTGAACCACTCTGTGTGAGGAGCACTCGGAGTCCCCGATTCATCATAGGCTTAAACTTCCAAAACCTCTTTGTGCATTTCGGTATGACCGAGTCATCCACTTCGGTCACACCGAGTTCACTAAGTTGATCTAGGTTTTCCATCTCGGTGCAACCGATTTGAACTTTTCGGTCACACCGAGTTGCAGTAACCGCTCGTGATTCTGCATCTCGGTGCCACCGAGTTGTTCCACTCAGTCACACCGACAGGGTCGGGATATATATACTCATGGGTTGAATTTTGGAAATTTCTCCAAAACTCTTCATCCCGCGCGTGTCCTGCTCTGCCTTCTCGGGTCTCCGGATCGTCTCCTCGCCGCTAGCGACCTCCCGTCGCTGGTCCCCGTCGTCGTCAACGGAAATCTACCCCACCATTGTCGCCGTAGCGAACTCCCGCCGAACTATGGTATGGGTTCGACCTTTTTTTCTATTCCTTTACCTCTGATTCATAGCACATTGGTTTTCCGTGATCCTTACCACATATGCAAACACTCTATCCACTGAAAATATTCTTTAGGTTAGATTCAATTTGAAAATTTAGGGTTAGGTCTCCGCCGAACTCATCTCGGACCGACCGAATTGTAGAAATTAGTCTCACCGATTTGGCTTAGGCCATAGCACATGCATTTTTGGTCTAACCGAAAATTGCAAATCGGTGTGACCGAGTTTGATTCTTTGTGAAACCCTAGCAGTCTCGGTGCCACCGAACTGTGACTCGGTCTGACCGAGTTCACTAGTTTAGGTTCCAAAAGCTGGTTCGGTATCACCGAGTTTACAAATCGGTAGCTCCGAAATGCTTTCTGTGGAGAACTAAAACTAAGTTTTTAAGTCATATGTTTTGCAAAACCTCTGCACTTTGTGATGCTCATCCACTCTACCTCATCTACATCTATTCACAGGGTCTGCTGTTAGTAAGTCTGCAAAGATGTTTGATCGGAGTGACAGTCAGAACAGGTTAAGGAACATGTGCAGCTGAGTGAGGGTTCAGATCCCTCAAGCACTTCTGATGATGGCAGCAGGAGCACTCCAAGTAACTTGCCAAAGGCAGCCACCATTACAAGGAAGAAGAGAACCTCAGATTCAGAGAATGAGGACTATTTGGCTACTGAGGAGGAAGTAAGCTCCAAGAAGAAGGTGCTGAAAAAGGAGTATGGCACAACTGCTACAGTTAAGCCAGGGATGAATAGGAAGGCTCCAGCAAAAAGGATTCCTATGTCTAAGGCCAGAGCCTCTACTCAAGAAACAATGGAGTTCACTCTTGAACCCAAAGAAGATGGAGAGGGAAAGAAGAGAAAGGAAAGAGTCAAGAAGACCATTGCCAGAGTCATTGGCAAGCCCTCCATGATGAAAGATCCCTCTAAAGATGAAGAAGAAGAGGATGCTCCAGCACCCAAACTTAGAAGCTTATGGGAGATGCTATAAAGTCAGGGGCTGCAACATCAAAGCCCAAAGTTGCCCCCAAAGCTCAAGCTCAGAATCCTCCTAAGCCCAAGAGGAACACCAGAAGTATTCCTGCTGAAGAGAAGAACAAGGCACTAGTGCCTGAAGCTGAAGAAGAGGATGGCGAGTCTCTTATTTTGAGAAAGTTGAAACCCAAGATCCCAGACCACAATGATACTCATCCAGTAGCTAAAGACATGAACATCAGAAAAGATGCTGGACTGAGATTGTGGAGATAGTCTGATCCCTATGCTGTGAGGAGAAGGACTGCAGTTGACTACAGGTTTCACACAAAAGAACAGCAAGACTTCTATGAAACTATTTTGCTTGACAAGAAGCCCATTGTGTGTGACATGAGATGGGTTGATTGGGAATTCATCAAGGAGAATGAACATCACTTCCCAGTAGTTTATGACAGCTTCAAAGCATGTGGAGTAGATGAGTTTGTTGGACAGAAGCTCACAAAATGGAATGATGAGCTGATCATGCAGTTTTACTCCACTGATCACTTTTACCCAGATGGGAAGATCATTTGGATGTGAGAAGGTACTAGGTACCACTCCACTGTTGAAGAATGGGCCAAGATGATAAATGCCCTAGAAGAACATGAGGATGACTTGGATGTGTATGCCAAGAACAAGAAAGACCACAACACTATGGCAAACATGTACAAGGAGATCCCAGATAAAGCTTTGGAGACTCACAAGCTTGGATCAGTACATTTCTTGTTGTCTAGTCTGCCTACCATCAATTGGATCCTTAGGCACACATTGCTACCCAAGTCAGGAGATCACAAGATGATCAGAGGGCATTCTATCAACCTGCTACAACTTTTTGATGTCCCTCAGAAGTTCAAGGTCATGAGTCTGATTGTAGAGACAATCAAGAGGCACTACAAAAAAAAGACACAACCGTGACATTTTGGGCCGAACGAAATTTTTTCTGTCATACGTATAACACTTCTATGACGATAATTGTGACAAAACCCGGTATCATCATAGATGTGGTGGGCTCCTACTTCTATGACAAAAAATCATGACAGAAAATGGGCTTTTCGTCCTGGGCGGGCCGGAGACGCAGCTGCATGACATTCTTTGGGCCGTCCATGATGGAAAAAACCGTGGTAGAAGCGAGGGGGAGGAAAATTTCGGGGAGTTCCCGGTTACGGTGGGAGGTCGGGGGCCGAGCGATGCGCGTTTCTCTCGTACACGTACGCGCGTGTGTGTGAGGCGTTGGCTCTAACTAAAACCGAGCGAGGCGTTGGGCTCTAACTGAACCCGAGCGATTGCACTGCATGCTACGCGTTACTGAACCCGAGCGATCGATCAATGGCTGCTAACTGAACCCGATTGAGCGATTTCTTTGCTACAGCTGCTAACTGAAACCGATCGATGTTGCCTCTGGATGAACAGTGAGCGTTGCAGGGGGGTGGATGAACAGTTCCCGGTGGGGGTGGATGAACATGACCCCGTGGTGTTGCCTCTGGATGAACATGACCTCGATCGATCGAGCCGGTTGGGGCTGGATGAACAGGACCCCGTGGAGGGCTGGATGAACAGGACCACCCCGTGGAGCGCAGGATGAACAGTAGATGGTGGAGGGCTGGATGAACAGTAGCCCGTGGAGGGGTGGTTGAACAGGGGCCCGTGGAGAGGGCTGGTTGAACAGTAGTCGGTGGAGTAGCGCGCAGTGGAGGCTGGATGAACACGAGCCCGTGGATGAACAGTCGCAGGTGGAGGCTGGAGGAGGTCGACGGTGGATGAACAGTAGCTCGTGGAGGCTGGAGGGGGTCGACGGTGGAGATGAAGAGTATCCCTGGAGTCCCGTTTTGCGGTACGCCACACCCCTCCCGATGAACAGGACCCCTGTTTCGACCATAGCGCTCCAACAAAATCCGTTTCGTCCATTTTGTGGTACGCAACACCCCTCCCAATCAACAGGACCCCCGTTTCAACCGTAGGAGGTCCGTTTCCTCCGTTTTGCGGTACGCCAGACCCCTCCCGATGAACAGGATCCCGTTTCGAACGTGGCCGGTCGAACACAAGGCCGTTTCCACCGGTTTGCGGTACGCCAGGCCTCGTTTCCATCGCTTGTTTCGTCAAAGCCCTCCCGATGAACACGACCACGCATTCCGTTCCGACCCAGCCGGTTGGCTCCCACACGTTCCGTTGCCTCTCGATGAACACGACGCATTCCATTGCCTCCCCATGAACACGACGCATTCCGTTGCCTCCCCATGAACACGACGCATTCCGTTGCCTCCCCATGAACACGACGACGACGCTGTTTCTCCGTTCCGACGCAGCCATGTCAACGAGTCCTCGCCGTACGTATGCGCGAGTAGGCGTTCGAGACCCCGCCCGTATGTACACATACGTGGCCGTATTTTCTTTCTTGCACCCTGGCCGCCTCTACTACGACACGTGCGCGCCTCTACATCCACCAGTATATATGTACATACACATTCATGGCCAGAATGACAACGCTACGTATGCTTCGACCAGGTGGGTCCCGACTATCAGGCACTTCATTGTGTGCGAAGATGTAGCTGGTGGGTCCCAGCAGTCATGGGGGCGAAATACGGTGGCCCGTCCGGTGGGTCCCCGCTGTCAGGTGGAGGAATGATTATTTTGCACGTAATAAGGAGGCACTTCCTTGCTGCGGCCGTGGACCCAACTGTCAGCCTCTCCACGTACAGTCCATGTCCGATGGAAGCCGTTCCTTGACCATGTTGACCACGCCGCGCTGAGAGCACCAGGGCGGTGGACGACGGCGAGGCCTAAGAAGGGGACGACGCGGAGCCGGGGAAGGCGCGGCAGTGGATGCCCACGCGTAGAGGAGTACGAGGGTTCATTGGTTCGCTGCGGTGTGAGGCTGCCGTCACCGTAGAATAACAGGGGGTGTGGGTGAGTAGAGGGATGGCCTGGCCAGCGGTGGGAGTAGTAGGGGGCGGTGAGGCCCCCGCCGCATCGCAGCCGGCCACGGGAGGCAGGAGCACGAGGCACGACCGGTGCTGGTTTGGGCGGCTGGAGCAAGAAGACCAGAGGTTGAAGAAGCACTAGGGCCGTTGGATGGACATCGTACAGTCACTGGAGCTAGAATCGTGCATATTGACTAAGTTGACAAAGCCCTCTGTCCTCGTCAACTTAGTAGGCCCACAAGTCAGCCTGCCACTATACTGGGTCCCAGCTAACAGGGGGAGTATTCATTTTTTTGTGCGTAATAAGGAGGCACTTCCTTGCGTGTGAAGATATAGCTGGTGGGTCCGAGCTGTCAGCGGCGGTACGTTTTTTCATGAAATACAGAGGCCCTTTCAGTGGGTCCCTGATGTCAGGTGGAGGAATCATTATTTTGCGTGTAATAAGGAGGCATTTCCTTGCATGCGGCCGTGGACCCAGCTGTCGGCCTCTCCACGTACAGTCCACTTCAGATGCATGTCGGTCGTTGACCACATTGACCAGGCCACGCCTAGAGCACCAGGGCGGTGGACGACGGCGAGGCCTAGGAAGGGAACGACACAGAGGCAGGGAAGACTTGGCAGTTGTTTCCCACGCCGAGGGGAGTACGACTGTACGAGGGTTTACTGGTTCGTCTGCCGTCGCCGGAGAATAACAGCAGGTGTGGGTGAGTAGAGGGATGGCTAGTCCAGCGATGGGAGTACGGTGGGGCGGTGAGGCCTGCGCGGTAGCACAGCCGGCCGCGGGGAGGAGGGAGCAGGCAGTTTCGCCGGCGCTTGTTTGAGCGGCTGGAGCAGGAAGAGAAGAGATTGAAGAAGCACGACGGCAGTTGGATGGACATCCAACAGTCATTGCTTGTGTGTCAACCTTTTTTAGGAAAGCCTCAAATCTGTGGAAAACAGCATACAACCCATCTGCCATTATTTCTAATAATTTTCAGCCCATTTGCTAATTCTTAAGGTTTTTTTGGAGCCCATGTTCTTTTGGTTAGCATTACAGCCCAAATTGTGGCCATGGTTAAAAAAGTATACGAAATTTTGCATATTTCGGTGCGGTCCGAACTGTTTTTAATCCCGAAATTTCGACTCACATTCAAACTGATTTTAAAAATAAATGTTATCAATATAAAATCCAACAAATTCTCCATGCATAAAAATTAATGTAATTTAAAATCTTGAAATGAAAAAAAAGATATTTGAAACTAATTGCCGGTTTGATGTGTTTAGAAAATGTACATCCCATTTCTCATTACTGATGGGCCATTTTCTCGGCCAGCCGAATGAAAGCTCTCCTCGTCTTGAAAGATTTGCAGCCCAACAGGCCTGACAAGGCGACTTACTTGCCAAATCATGAAAAAACTGGGTTGTGGCCGTGGACCCAGCTGTCAGCCTCTCCACGTACAGTACTCTTCCGATGGAAGTCGTTCCTTGACCACGTTGACCACGCCGCGCGGAGAGCACCACGGCGGTGGACGACGGTGAGGCCTAGGAAGGGGACGACGCGGAGCCGGGGAAGATGCGGCAGTGGAAGCCTGCACGGAGAGGAGTACGAGGGTTGACTGGTTCAGCTGCGGTGTCAGGCTGCCGTCGCCGCATGGCCTAGCCAGCGGTGGGAATAGTAGGGGGCGGTGAGGCCTCCGCGGCAGCACAGCCGGCCACGGGAGGCAGGAGCATGCGACATGACCGACGCTGCTTTGGGCGGCTGGAGCAAGAAGACCAGAGGTTGAAGAAGCACTACGGCCGTTGGATGGACATCGTACGGTCACTGGAGCTAGAATCATTCATATTGACTAAGTTGACAAAGCCCTCCGTCCCCGTCAACTTTGTTGGCCCACAAGTCATCCTCTATGGTGGGTCCCAGCTAGCAGGGGGTATTCATTTTTTGTGCGTAATAAGGAGGCACTTCCTTGCGTGCGAAGATATAGCTGGTGGGTCCGACATGTCAGCGGGGGGAACGTTTTTTCGCGAAATACAGAGGCCCTTCCGGTGGGTCCCAGCTGTAAGGTGGAGGAATCATTATTTTGCGTGTATAGTCCACGGCCGATGGATGTCGTTTGTTGACCAAGTTGACCAGGCCGCGCCGAGAGCACCATGGCGGTGGACGACGGCGAGGCCTAGGATGGGAACGACACGGAGCCAGGGAAGACTCGGCAATGGTTGCCCACGCGGTGGGGAGTACGAGGGTTTACTGGTCCGGCTGCCATCGCCGGAAAATAACAGGAGGTGTGGGTGAGTAGAGGAATGGTATGGCCAGCAATGAAGTAGGGTGGGGCGGTGCGGCCTGTGCGGCAGCACAGCCGGCCACGGGAGGCGGGAGCAGGCAGTCCCACCGGAGCTGGTTTGGGCGGCTGGAGCAAGAAGATCAGATATTGAAGAAGCAGCACGGCCATTGGATTAACATCCAACAGTCTCTGCTGCTAGAATCGTTTGTGGACTAAGTTGACAAAGTCAAAGTACACGTCAACCTAGTAGACCCAGAAGTCAGCCTCCAAATCTGTCCCAAACAGCATACAACCCGAAATTTCTAGCCAGATTCAAATTAATTTTAAATCTAAATATACCTTAATTTAAATTCAATGAAATTTTACCCGCACAAAAACAATGAAATTTAAAATATTAAAATCCGAAAGAAAACAGTATTTTGGAACTAATTGTCTGTTTG